>NC_068368.1:6030616-6155616 GCF_020536995.1 Dreissena polymorpha | reverse complement strand
GGTAACTGACAGTATGGCATCAATTCGTTCAGCCGTTCGATATTGTATGCGCGCTGTTGTTCTTGCTTCTAACATATCCGGCTTTCCAACTTAATTCTGAAAATTAACATTTCCAACTTGACTAGTCTTTTTTTGCTTCTGGATCCGTCTGGTAGTCCAAAAGCAACCGATATATTACTCGCATCAATCACCGAACGTTATGCTGAGTAATGCAATAAAAAAAAATGCGCCGTTTTATCTTTGCCTCTCATTAAAAAATAAACGCTTATTGTATAAATACTTTGGAGTATATGCTACTTAAAGCACAACATTCGTATTAATATGCCTCAACATTTATTCATTTATTGCTTCAAAATATTAACAAAATCAGTTAAATTTGTCGAAGCATTATATTTTATAACACGAGTACGTTTTCATTGTTTAAATAGTTTAAGCCGAAAAACATGTTACCGTGACTAATGCACTTAAGCAATAAAGGACAAATATTCCTCGAACATCAGCGGCGTGATTTTTAAATAATTAAAATAATAATCAACGATGCTTTGTTACAGTCATTGATAAAAAAGTGTATGGAACTTGAAAAAAAAAAGAAAAAAGACACGTGCATTAAATCCCCAAACTTACCTTGATGGAATAATTCTAGAAAGGAATTTACTGTGCATATTTTAAACGATAAATCTCATTGCAATACGGAAAAAGTATTTGAAAAGATGTCTTCACAGTTGATTAAACTCATTGATTTACCTCATAGCATGACATGACTGTTCAAAAAGCTGGAAATGGTATTTAATGAATATACATACATTTTGCAAGGAAAAAGGAACATCTCAACTCCTACAAAAATGACCTAATCCGATTGGCTTAGAGCGGTCACGTGCCCATGGTGTATCTTCCATACACACCGAGTAATTTCCATACACCCCGAGTAATCGAGTAGTTGGTTGAAATAAAATTATTACACAGTTAGTAACTGATGGTGTATGGAATATACACCCTCAGTTCATCCATACTATACTCGAGCTTCGCTCTCGTATGGTATGAAATTACTGAGGGTGTATATCCCATACACCATCAGTTACTAACAGTCTAACTAACAATATCTGACCTCCTACAAAAATAACCTAATCCGATTGGCTTAGAGCGGTCACGTGCCCATGGAGTATTTTCCATACACCCCGAGTTATTTCCATACTACCCGAGTAATCGAGTAGTCGGTTGAGATATAATCGTTACACCGTTAGTAACTGACGGTGTAAGTGATTTACACCCTCAGTAATGTAATACCATACTCGAGCTTCGCTCTCGTATGGTAAATTACTGAGGGTCTATTACACCGTTAGTAACTGACGGTGTATGGGATATACACCCTCAGTAATGTAATACCATACTCGAGCTTCGTTCTCGTATGGTATGACATTACTGAGGGTATATATCCCATACACCGTCAGTTACTTACGGTGTAATTTATAGAATTTCATTGTATCACTTATTTACCTAAAAGACCACGCGTTCTTACTGACTTATTGATACAGCATTACCTTCATTGTCATTACTGTCTTTTAATAATCGGCTTCAAATAATACAGATAACGACAATTCATGGTTTTGTGGAGTTGGTCTCGATTCGTTGACAGATATAATTCAGCTGCTCAATTGCATATGTATTCGCACCATGGCCTGTTTTATGTTCAATTCATGATCAATTATACATTGTTTTCTAGTTTACTGAAATCTGTTTATTGAACTATCTACCTGCGACTGATTGAATGTTACATGCGTTTATAACGTATGTTACTCGGACAAGTACACCAGATTTAAAGATAACCTACGACAATGTTTTATGTTCACAGTCATAGGTCAAGTTTGATCATTGAAGACACTGGGCGCCAACGTAATCTGTAAATGCTCTGTCGCTCTATCAGTTATTTTGTCGTTATGATTAATTTACTTGTCAATCGTGCAAAAATTTTAACAATGTCGTAGCTTTGTTAAGCAGTGTAGGTCAATGCCTACCTTTTTTCTTGAAACTCTACAAAGAAACGATATCAAAAACATTAACCGGAATCGGATGGTGGCGAAGAATTTAATCAGAAACTAGAAATTATAATAACATTCAATTCAGTCAGTGGTTTTCTCACGAACGTAATCTACATGTATTGACTTCAATTACTGAAACAATGCCAACGACGAATCCGAATATGAACATTGGCACATTCCGTCAATTACAATTGCGATATAAAGTTGGCAACATGTTTTGCTTTCAAAAGTGCCGAGTAACAGGACAACAACACTATGTCGGCAATGTTACTAACATACATTTGTCATACATAAATCAGATTTACGTTTTATTTGTATTTTACTTTAGTGTAGGCTTCCTTTGAACACACAGGATTTTAATCCCTCAAATATTATGTCATTTATTGTGCAGTATAAATATGGAAATATTGCATCTTCATAAATATTTGCTAAAATAAGAATAATGAACCGTAGCAATGCAAGCGTTTTTACTACAGTACGGGTTCAAATGATATAGATATCAATGAGTTAACGAATGATTATTATTCCACTGCCTTCCATTTCTTGGATCATGAATCTTATCTCTGATCTGAATTAAAGTTAAATATAGATAAATGGCATAACAAATGTATGTGTTTTGCACTAAAGTGTACGCAAAAGTGTCGTACACTTTTGAGCCCTAAACAAGTCTGAGGAGTCTGACCAACAAATACCCCTTAAACACGGTCTAAACATTTTTTAATCTGGCGACGCCCCTGATCAGCTATTCACCAAAAGGATTGTCCTGCTCAACATTGCGATATCGTAAGCGGATGTGACCTGCTGAATGATATAAAAATACAGATTCAATTTGTATTGGTTTGACTTGTATTCAAACCTTATTTATCACAAAGTTAAATAGTTTGTAAAGAAGACATGATGCGTTTCTTGTGTCTCGTTGCTTGCATGAAACGACTCGATGAATTTGAAAAAGAATTACGGTCGAGAACCCAGAACATAAAAGGTTTGTGGAGAACAATTTACTTAATTCGTTAAACTTTCAATTTGTATTGTTTTAACCTTGATTTGTAATTAATTTCATGGGCACTTAAAAAATTGACTTGTAGTCAATCAACAAGTTAATATTTATAGTTTGGTTACAAACTGAAGAATACTTTTCGATTAAAGATCATGGTATTTAAACATTTATAATTGTTATTTCTAATTTATTAACTAAACTCAATTATTTTATTTTTTTATTTTGTTCAGATATGCTTGATGACTTCGGAAAATTGCAAACAAAAGTGATGGGTGCATTGGATAACATAACATCCAGTGGATCCACGTATGTCAGATGGGGACGCTCAACATGTCCGACCGTAGACGGTGTCAGTCGCATTTACGAAGGCTTTGCCGCTGGAACAGGTCATCTTGTAAGTGGTGGAGGGGCAAACTATATATGTCTCCCTAAGGTACCAGAATTAGCAACTTCGGTCATGACGGCACAGTATACCAGCACAATACATGGTGCCGAGTATCAAACGCATTCTTCTACGTTGCATTCCTCTATATTCGACCAGGAAGTTCCATGCGCAGTTTGTCGGACGACCGTTTCAACAACCGTGATGATTCCTGGTCGCCTTGCTTGTTTTGATGGATGGAAGATGCAATACAGGGGGTTTCTTATGGCAGAGCGAGACATTCATCCCAACAATAAACAATTTGTGTGCGTTGATGAGAATCCAGAGATTGCTGAAGGAAGCAGCAATGCAAATGAAGATGGAGGACTTTTTCACTTCCAGTTTCCGAAATGTGGCTCTCTAAAATGCCCGCCCTACACTGAGCGTTTCGCAATGTCTTGCGTGGTGTGTTCTAAAGAGTAACAGTTGCGTATATACATATCTTTCGGCAAATTACATATTCGTTATTAAATGTTTGTTCAATTAATTGATATTGTTCATTTAAGAGTGTAGATCGGTCTCAATCGTTTAAATATTAGCCTCAAATATTAAATGACAACATATGGTGCAATGGATATGAATAATGTATTGTTAATGAGATATACTTTGTGAATCAAGTATTACCAATTGAAGTTGTTTATATAACTTGTTTTGTTTGCAATCTATTACTATGATAATTGATAATGTATTTCTGAACATCTTATGTAACATACTGATAGATCGGCTAGCATGCTTCTAATGGTGAAGTATTTTGTGGATTTCATATATTTTTACCAGCTCGTGTACCTATTGTTCATAAAGCATTACTATAATAAAAAACGATAATAAAAACATCCATCGAGTATCAATTGTACATGTTCTATTCAATCAATATGTTCTCTATATCACATAAAACATAATGTGTAAGTGTAGACACATTTTCTATTCTTTTCTGTTATTATTGTGAAAATGCTCTAAAATTTTCAGAAACTGAACAATATTTTAATAATCTAATTTATGTTTATATTACAGAACATTTTATTTACGACTTAAGCACATGCAGCTCATTGTCAAAATAATAATATAGCAATTATATAGACACATAAGTCATTATAACAACAAATTTGTCTATGCATCAGAGCTCCAGATAATTTTTTTCAGCCGAGGGGCATTTCACTCATGAAATTGTTAATTGATGAGTAAAACTAAAAATCCGATAATTAATGAGTATTTATGTTTAAAGGATCAAAATTAATAATAATTTGTACATGTAGTATTAACTCGTTATAACAAGCAGTCTTGTACACAATTAAGCAATTACTTTTGTTTTATTTAACAGTTTTTTCTGGTTTGTTTTGCCCTTGGCTTATATTATAAGCTGCCATCAGTTCCCCAAACTGAATTCATTTTAAATGTTTCCTATAAAGTACATTTGAGTCTTACACATGCATCGCCGTCCGTTTCAATTTTTAGCCACGGGAAACTTTCTTTTTCAGTTTGGCAGTTAGAAATAGTTTTGTTTGTGACCTTTTTCCCGTCATGTTTCTTTCTCTGCACCGATTTTATAACATCTGTTTATATACTGTCAATAATAGGGCGAACTATTCTTTTTTGGTGTTACTACTGACGATGTCGACTTAAAAAAATGACCATTTTTAACTGGCTCGACAAAACACATGCAGACGTTGTGGCATACGTCATAAAAAGAAACGCGCTTTTGGGACAGAGACTGCCGGTTAGAACGGCACAGATTGTGACGGTCATATGAAAAACCAGCAAACAGCAAGTTTTCGCATTACATTATGATTCAAGTGGATTCATTGATTGCAAACCGGATTTTAATATATCTAACAGGTAAAACATGTGCTTAGTCACGTTATCTGAATGGTAAGCGGGTGGTATCCTTAAAACTTGTTTATTATATGTGTATTTCGGCTGCCATTTAAAAGTGCTTGACGGAAAATTGTGTTTCATAATGCCACACAAGAGATGAACTGATAGCAAAAAGTATATGCTTGAAGTTGGACGAATCGGGTTTTATCGAATGTGATGTCAATTGTTTTCATTATAAGCGTTTATCGATTCTCAACAATGCAGCGGGGAGCCCGTCGTGTCATCATCGACCCTAATCGTGGGCCAAAATGAAATGATACCGTTCTGACTGAGGAGTTAATTAGGTCGGGAACCACATTATATATATAGATGGTGATGTCACTACGTTTTTACCGGTGTGGACACAATGACGGGAACCAGTATTGTTTACATGAATTTATATGCATGTATAAACGGCAAATACGCATTGAAATTGCACACGATGCGTAATCCGAATTTAACAAGGAGTTTTTTTACTCAACAAAATTTTAAGTCATGCGTATTTTCTTTTATTTCATGCGTATTTTACGCAAATACGCATCTTATCTGGCCCTCTGCTATGCATGTTTACTTATATATGATTTTTTGTGAGAATGTAATATGTAAGAGAAGGTTCTTTGTTATTTTTTAACAAAGTTAAGTGAATGATAAAAATACGTAATTGATTGAGAAAAAAATATGCAGTTAAATATCATATACAAAATTCATATTCTGGGAAAAAGTATTCTCTATATATTCTCGGCTCTAAGATTAAATGCTTTAATACAGAAATTAGCAAGACGATTTTCTGGTCTCATTCAATAATTGTAAAAATTTAAACATACTTGGTCTTCTTCTATAAACATCAGGTAAATGTGCATTTCTAAATTTATCATTTAAAGGGCATATCAAAACAAAAGGTTACTCATCTTAAATTTCATTAAGTTTACACAATTTACAAATTCTTTCATTCATTGGAATGTTTTGGTGCCTTCCAGTTTCTATAAAAGTACATGACTAGATCATCTTTATCTTGCTATTATGTTTCTCAATTTAGAATTTTCAATTTGTCCAAGTAAATGGATCTTTCAAAAATGGGTTTCATTTGCTTGTAAAGAAATAGTGATGAAGTGTCATCATTTCGCCATTGTGAAAAAACAAATCATGTAATCTAGTGCAAAACATTACAATAAGGCTGTTTAATGAACATGTTCTGTATATATCCACACGTCATTAAAACCTGACTCTTGTAAAACGTTTTCGAACATTTGATGCCCATGACTTGGAGTGAGGGTAATCACATGCTTCTTTACATTGTCAACGAATAATTACAGTTGAACGATTTTTTGTTGAACAATTTTAAGAAATATTTAAATACTCGTAAATATCGACATATAAACATCGGGTATCTACCAACTTCGGCATACAAAGCATTTTAGTTTGTAGAAGCTTTCACATTTAAAAGCCATTTGCATAATTTTCGTTGGACTCGCTCAATATTTTCAGTTTGTGAATAGTGTGAGACTTGTTTTTATCAGCAAATAAGCGGTTGAACTCGGACAATGTTTTCTGCATGATTAACAAAAAACGACAGGATTATTTCGTGATCGTGCAAAGTTGTATTCATTTTGGGCGACGTTTTCATCACAAGTCTGTATCAAATTCACGCTGATTGACAATCTTATTTCCCGCAAAGCAATTATTCTAATGACCAACAGACGAAGACTTGTGAACTTCGCCGCATTAAATATGTAAATAGAAACAAGTCAGTATCCCCTTCAGTTGAACTGTAAAAATAATGCATTCATACGTTTTGAAATGAATGCAAGCGTATTACGCCAATTGATAAACCTTCTTATCTTCATCCTATTTCGGTTGTTCTTCTGTGGTAAATTCTGTTCATAAGAGACAAAATGTTATTTGTCTGATTGAGAAAAATGTTAATGAAATAAACAATTGATTTCACGATTCTAATTTCCTATAATATTCAACAATAGTCATTATTTTATATTTTTGTGCATGCTTTATGCTCTGCGTCCAGATATTTGGGTCCTATGCTAAATGATAATTGACCAAGTGAAAAGACTGCGAACATGTCAATGTATCCGATTGTACATTAATAACAATTGCATTCAATTGTTTGTTAGATGTTCACTTGCGAACAATTAAGGTAAGTACTACGCGTTGCAAGTCGGTCTGCTCTTAACGATATCTCCGCATCTGCAGCATCTGAGGCTATTAAAAGATGCGGGCCAATCTGCGGATAAACAAGTATAGTGGGACGTTTCGTAACCTCGTTTATAGTGCATGCTACATGTACTACAGCGGGGTTTAATTTGATATTTCTGGGAAACGTAATAGTAGAAGGTTAATCTTGTTTATATTCTCAATTTATAAAACGTTGAACATGATTCCACCAATAACTACAGGTATACTATAGACAACCACAACAATGCTTTATAATCGCTTAAACCGAATATAAAAAAAGCAACTTAATATATCAAGAAATATCTTTTAAAAAGGTAGTCGGCGTAAATGCTGACTTTGAAATAAAGATTGCAATTAACGTTTCTAAATGATTAAATTGAAAACAAAAGTTTAACTATTGTGTTTCTATTTTCACTTGTAAGTCGCATATTCACCGCATGAAATGTGTGTTATCATTGTCAAACCACACATTAGTGTAAGTAGAAAAACAGTATACTACGGGAGTGTACATCATTTGTGTCCTCACATGCCTTATTATGAGTATATTTCTTCGCCATCGAAATATATTGTATGTTTATATTTGATTTACACGCAGTTTTCTTTCGACAGATTTAAATCACACTTTCATAGCCGCGTCATGTGAAAATGGGTCTTATGCGTTTTGGCCAGCGTATCTTAAGCCCAACATGTGCATTTGCGCAGTTTGGTCAGAGGCGATGCTGTTCGCTATAAAATCACTCAATGTGTTATGGTCTTATTATGTATCTCCTGACCAGACTGGGAGATTCGCAGACTGAGAGGTCTGTATATATGATGGGCGCATATGGAATAAGACCCATATTCGCATGACGAGGGTCATTAAAAATCTGATTGCGAATTGTAAATGGCACATTTTAGCACAATGCTTTTCGATACAAAATTGAATTCAAAATAGCAAACTTGTAAATAAGGGCAACCTATCCAGGCGTTCAGGAACGATTTCCAGACGTGCTGACCGAGTACGGCAAACATTTGTGGTTGGATAATTAAACGATTTTCCTTTTATCGTGACACTATACTATTTCGGTAATGTTTGTTTTCTCATCTTGAAAGCAAAACTGTGTTTATCGATAGTCAATTATATCTTCCCCGGACGATTTAGTGAACGAGTACTGACCGTGAAATTCTGCAAGATGGATTTTAACGCGTAATTGTTACTGGGCCACAATTTGTGTCGTTTGAATATAAAGAGAGTAATCCGGAATTCCTTACACTGAACAGTGTTACGCCCTTTGCGCTGAGCACAGACACAGTAATGTAGCCGAAATTCAGAGGTTTTATCTCGAATCAGCTTATGAAATATTCGAAAATATTGACGGGTTTCTGCTGACGTTATGTAAAAGTCGTTTAAGCGTTTGTAAGGTGAAAAGCTGGGTAAAACAGCTATGCCGAAAAAGCGCATTAGTGCTCTATACCTATGTTTAGCTCAGAGTTGTTGACACCGTGTGAACTGCTAGGGTAACAAGTAATGCATAAACAACAAAGTACAGGTCAACAGGTCTGTCTTTATGACTACCTAATTCGTGAGTAAAAAGAATTGCTCGCAGATTTATTTTTTATTTATTTTCATCAATTATCTTATTGTATATTTTGAATTTGTATATGGTGTCAAAAATCAAAAGTTTTGTACAGGGAATTTCCATCATGAAATTATATTTTTTAGTGAGATAGGTTTTTGATATTCCAACACTATTCATTTAATATGATTGTGATTGCACATTGTATTTATATTCAGTTTTTCGTTACCATTTTCATCATACTTTCTATGCTGTCAGAACGTCAATAAAGGGCCATGTTGCTGTTATTTTGTCTATGTTTTCTTTATAAAATAAAGTGCACACAAATTTCGACCCGTTCGTTAAGACACACTCTTTATAAATTTGAATGGCGTGTGTTCATTTCAAATTTGGATTAAATTTTGAAAATTGAGTTGCGTCTTAAATTATGCAGTAGCGAACAACTTCAGTGCCTTCAGCGCTTTGATTCTCATTGTGCTGAAACAAGAAGCAACTTTAAATGTAACATTAAATGTGTGATCCGTGTTAACCATTCTAAAAGTTATGAGGTATAGACATAGACATACGAATTAATACTTCAGAGTTTCCAAATAGATTGATGACAAAAAAATGCATACAAATTCGTAAGGTAAGATAAAGAATATTGACTTAGACTCGTTTTAATGTTCACTTCAAACAGTATTTTTCCATCATTTTGTTTTAAATCTTAAGAAAAATTTGCGAGTATATCAGTCTATGCGGTAGTGAAAGAAAACGTTCACACTACATAGCATGCTTATTGTAATTATCCCCATTAAAAGAAAAACAGAAACACAGACTATGACAAATAAAGACACGCAGACACTGTGTCTTTTTTATGCACACTCACACACACAAAACACATCACAGCGTTAAAAACATATATAAATATATAAATAAGGTAATTTCAAAAGAAATACATAATGGTTTAATGATGTTAACTTTACAGGTTTTTTGCTGTCATTTACAAATAGTTCGCGTAAAGATGATCATACATGCGATACTGTTTGAGATATTTCCAAAATGACCAAATAAGTCTGGGCATTATGCATGTGCGTAAAGTGTCGTCACAGATTAGCCTGTGCAGTCCGCCTAAATTGGATTTTTGCTGAGAAGAGACTTCATTTAAATATAAAAAATCTTAACAGCGGAAAGTGTCGTCCCTGATAAGTCTGTGAGGACTGCACAGGCTAATCTGGGACGACACTTTACGCACATGCATTATGCCCAGTTTTATCAGAACGCGGCTCAAATATGCAACTATGGTTGCTGTTGTTTATTTCAGGCCTGTTCCTGGTTGCCTTCTACGTGCTCATGGTGTTGATATGCATCCCGGTCTGCTACGTGCAGGTCAAGTTAGGGGCGCTGTTCAAGCGAGGAATCGTCGGCATATTCGCCATCCTCATTCCAATCCTTAAAGGTCTTGGAAACATTTGATTTTAACCCATTTATGCCTAGTGGACTCTGTCATCATTCTAAATTGGATCAATTTATTTCCAAAATTAGGGATGTCTAGTATTTTTATTTCAATGTTTAGAATATTTGTTTGCCAAGGCCTTTTTTCTAGACGCTAGGCATAAATGGGATAAAAAAAATATAGTGTAAATTATTATGAACTTTTGTAATATACACTTGAATATGTAATACTTTTGGAAATATTAATAACAAAATCACAATGCTTTTTTGCCGTTCAGTACCTAATATGCAATTGCATCGAAATATCTGAGAGAAAGGGTCAATTTTTTTATTCAGCCTTGAATGGATAGACAAATAAATTGCATTATTCGTTCATTTTAGTGAAAATTATCCTTGATGAAGCACATTCGGAATAAAAAAAAATGTCGAAAATAAGTTAGATTTCAACAAAGTGCTTGCACTTTTATAAGTTGATATCTTAATAAAAAGTATATTACATCAGTTCCATTTGTTAGGAGCCCACTGAGTACTAGTTTGTGATACTCTTATAGCTTTCATCACGTTTTACAAAGCAAGAGAAACTTATTAGGCTTTCTGTCGTAATCAAAAACAGCATACTGCATATGGCACAAAACAGACGTAAGTACTTTATTAGTTAATTGCGTCGCTATATCGAGGAAGATGAAAGTCATTTTGCGTCCTTGCAATTTTACCGATGGGTGTTTCCAAGTTTATATCTGTAATTAGTTTCGTTTTATGGCAATTTTAAGTCTACGAGACGCGAGGCATTTCATCAAACACATGTTTGCCAGAGGAAATTATGGACAATTCGTGACGTCAAGCGACGTGTTTGTTAATTTAAAATAGAGACTACCACATTAAGTTAACACGAACTGATTAAAATCGAAATAGTAAAAGAAATATCTCAGCTAGGCAAGAAATGTGTGTTATGAATAATGTTTAAAAAAAAGACAGTAATTTTTGCCATAACAAAGAATATTTATTTTTCCTCTATTCTGTGCATGGAAAAATATATCAATATAAATAACTATAAGATATCACACTGCATTTAAAACTTCACTTAGAATTCTTATAATTGAAGAAAATCGCTAAAGGCACTGAGCATAAACATAACCTTTAAATATAACACCTATTAAAACAATTGGAATATCTATTTAGCATGTAGAAGCAATAACACTTGTGATAATATAAAATTGTTTTATGACAAACATTTTTTAAATTACTGACGTGGACGCTCTGCGTTTTTTCCACATACAAAATTATGTCACGTGGTGCATAAAGATAACACTGGTATACCCCTAACAGTTTAATACATTTAAACAAATATACATCTGAGCTTCATTTAAGTATCTAAAAAGTTAAGCTGTGAAGGTAAATACTTGTATAATTGTACTATTTTGGATTAGAATTAAAAGGTTGTAGGATTAAGACGTCGAATGCTTTGTGGTTATGTATGACAATAAATTATTAAATAATTAATTGTGATAAGTTATTTACATTAAGAAAACATATTTTGCTTAATGTATATATATCAAACCTCGCGAGGTAACCGATAATGTCGTCTTTCTATGAAACTGTTGACATTATGAAACCACAATACACAAAATTATATTAATTTATTTCGTTTTCAATGTTACTATTCCTAATTTAGTATAAGTTAATAGCTTTGAAATTACTCCTAATAGTTTATATGTTTTCTATTTTTATGATTTCAATAAATTTAACTTGTAATAACATCTGCGCATGATTATAAGCTATGATACACGATGTGTAATGAAATAAATGATATTGATTTATTACATTTAGTTTAATATCCATGTTTGTATTATTAAAAGTGATTTAATCGTTGGAACGGTATCGTCTCAAGGAATCAAATAAGGTTGACGCGAAAATGGTTAAAGGTTTGTCGCCCGTGTGGATTTCAAATGTATTGAGAAAGTTCGATTGGGATCTCTGTTTCCTGATACTATGGCAATTAAGGAAACATAGAGGTTTCATCAAAACTGTTGATGTTTAAAAGTTTTTCTCCGAATGTAACAATTTATATAACACTTCGTTTATTAGTCTTGCACATTTTTTTATTAAAAATGGTTAAATGAAAACGAGTGTATGCCATAAAACTATTCCACATATTTCACTCCAAGGAAATCATTCCACCTTTCAAACATTAGACGATTGCGATTATTGATATGATATGTTCATTCTTTGATTTTGCAGTTCGCTGAAACTGTTCCATTGACCAGCGGACAGATATATTCAGTAAGTGTGTTTTGTTGTGTTTCCTCGTTGGATTTTGATTTATTTGATACATAGTTAAAAACTGTTTAGTTTAAAATTATATTTTAAAAAAAGATTACACTCCAATACGATATTTACTCATAAATATTTAACGAAGTCAGTCGCGCTTCTTTTTTTCCTCTCACCAACGTGTACGGTCACATACCCAGTATCAATTATTGAACAAAACGGCGTTGTGATAATTGAGATTGGACATACTATCAGTCCCCCTTTGCACATTTGTTTTAATCAAATACATTATGTAATATTTTATTAACTTTATTTTACCGCATAAAAATGAATTATACAACAGAATCTTTAGATCTGTATGATTAATTATAAGTTATAAATTATAAATTTTAAATTGATGTTTTTGTCGCTCAAGTATCAGTCTGCTTAACGTCTTATTTAGCATCACCTATAGGTGTTCTGACGATTCTCGGAAATTAAAAACTGAAATTCATTGCAAAATCATTTCCTATTACGATCACTTATTCGTTCATTTCTGTCTATGTTGTACGTGCCAGCAATCACATGCAAGGTCTTATTGTTACTTGAGATACTTGTGATCACTGGAGCTGTGTAAAGGGGGTAATGCGCTTACTTGTGATCACTGGAGCTGTGTAAAGGGGGTAATGCGCTTACTTGTGATCACTGGAGCTGTGTAAAGGGGTTGATGCGCTTACTTGTGATCACTGGAGCTGTGTAAAGGGGTTAATGCGCTTACTTGTGATCACTGGAGCTATGTAAAGGGGTTAATGCGCTTATAAAAAATCTGCAAACAACAAGGCATTGAAAACAACAGCACATTATTTGTGCTTTATAAACATAGACCGATCGATAATATGATATTGTCATTTTAGTCCAAAATGTTGCAACGAGTGTTTTTTGTAGAAAAGATATGAAAAGTGGGTAGTTTTAATATTTATCTCACTATAAATATTTGGTATATATTTCAGTCCTTAAAGCCTCTATAACGCTCAAAATCAACGAACATTTCGTAAAGTATTTCGTATGATAAAGTTAATACCTAAACAATCAGTGTTCCTTATAGCAATAGCCACAATTGCAACGCTAGATGTGGTATGATTACATAGATTTTTGTACATACAAAATACTCGTTTTTATTTATTTGTGACACAATAAATTCCATTTAATTTCCCGCGAATATATCTATTCATACGACACACGAACACTAAAATGTTACCAATTTGCATAATATGCAAAACAATAATAAAAAAAGGCATTTGTATCTACAAACATCTATTTTACCAGACCACAACTGGCTTTGAAATTTCGTCAATTGCCATAAGGAACACTGATTTTTAATTGGTTGAGTTTATTTTACGAAATATTCTACGAAATTTTCGTTGATTTTGAGTATTTCTTTAACAAAAAATAAATTGTAACCTCATTTCAGCGAGGATTTTCTCCAGCAGACGGATCATATTGACGACGGTAGTTATGTCGTCTGGTACATCGCCGTGTGTCTCCTGGCAACCTGGCTTGCCGTCTACTTCCTCACTTTCAAAGGAACGGCTTTGATGGCAAAGGTATTTGGAAGGTCTTAGTGTTTTCTCGTGATTTGCGCTTCCATGTTGACAAGTATGTATACGTATATGTAGTTTGTATTGTAATGTACATTACATATACACGTATGTTTGTCAAAGCACGGATGCAGCCAATCAGTTAGTTGACTGAAAAGGGCGTTTTTTGCTCCCTTCAAAGTTATACAATACTTATGTTATACAGATGTTCATCATTGCAATATTTGTTTTACAAACGGTTTTTATGATATAGCGGATTGTAACAACAATTTCTTACCTTATTTCCTGAGTGTCATTATTGCAATATAACAAGAGCAGATATAAATGTTTGTCCCTTGGTATTTAGATATAAAGTTTTGTCTTAGGAAATAGGCAAGCGTTAGAACTTTATTGTTTGCATCTTTTCAGATTGCGTACTTCCTTACCCCCGTTTCTATACTCTTATTGTTTATTATCATAGTGTACGGATACCTGGCAATACCTGACTCATCGGGGGCCATGTCGAGACTTCTTGGAAGCAAAGTGGATTCCAGTTCCGAAAGTCAACAAAAAGCAGAGAAAGCCGATAGCTCTGTAACATCGCTGCTGGACAGAGTTGTTAACTACAACCTTGGACATCCTGAGGTAATCAACATTAAATTTTAATTTCTTGTAGAACATTTTTTGTGACAGCGGATGAATAATTATTGAACAAAAATAACTGTCGCATGGGAAATAATGTTTGTATGTATACTTTTAATAGCTATTTATTTTATTACGTCTAAAACATTAAGAAAATTCAAACTTTAATGTTGACTGATTTTATATCTCTCAAGCTCCTCTATACTCGCGCATTATGTAGCAAAGATTATATGCATTTATACGTGTTATTACATTCCTAACAGTGGCAATCATATCATTGTTGTGTTTTCGTTAAATCTATATAAATATACATCGCTTGAACGTTGTATAAAAATAAGAATTTTGAAATTTTCAACTTTCTGAGGTGTATTCCAATCCAATAGTGGCGTTAACCTCGTCCTCTCTTTAGCCAAAAGGTAAAAAAAAATGGTTTTATTAGGACGTGTCTGGTTTTATTACTTAGTGTTCTTGTACAGTTTATTGATGGGTCTTAATTAAGAGAATACCGACTTCTCATCTAATGTATCAATTCCTATTATCTTAATAACTCAATTAGCATTTGCGAAATAGGAGTTTTTCGCGAAAGACATTTCAAGGCTGCTATTAACACGAGATAAAAAAAAGACGAGCCATACTTCATAAGTGAGTTAATTTAGAAGTATGTGTAGGCCATTGTCACACCTTCAATGCGTGTACTTTTGAAAAGCCGAATGCAATAAAAACTAAGTTGAGCATTAGAATGTTGAAAGACACCTGTCTTGAAGATTGATCCATTCATACGTCAACAACTTCAAACTTTCTGTGCATGTAATATACAATTGAAATGTATTTGAGTTGTATTATATATGATGTTATATGTGTGTATATCCATTGAAATTCAATTATCTTTTAAATGTATGTGTTTTGTGTCGTCGTGGCTTATACAGGACATACTTAAATACATTTTAAAAAAAACAGTGGAATAAAAGCAGGACTTTTCAGTGATGATAATAAACAACAAACGATAGTGTTTTATCGGTAAACTTATTGCAGCAGTTATTTGCTTGTTCCTATTCTACACTCAATAAACTGAGATGAGAAATAAAAAAGACATACATAAGGCACTCCTTATCAAATCGTGTTAATGACAGTAATGTGTATGTAATTCCCTGGGATAGTTCCGCTGTTATAAAAACTGTATAATACTGGACCTAATGGAGACATAAAACAAAACCATGAACGACATTGTCTAACAATGTTATAAGAGCTTAGCCCTGGGAGAAAATGATATTTATTTGTTATCTTGATCTACGTTAGAGACAGAATTTTTATGACTTGGATGTATGCATAAAAAGATCAGACCATTTTCTGATGGTATTGATTACCGTTCATGAGTAAGAAATCGAGAAAGCAGATTTTGGTGATATCAGATTATCTTAACTAAGTTATCTTAACTATACTATCATCTAACTCATAGTTAATGATCACGTGATGTCAAGGTACAATTGAAAGACGTAAACAAGTCGTATTGATAGCTAATTATTGTTTATGTTAATTTATTCGCCGAGCGCATAAAAACTTCTAATCCGCGTATGTCAATGTAAAAAAATACACAAACACTTTATTTATTTGTATTCTTTATCAAAAGTTACCGTGTTGAGAAATAATGAAAACCTATTGTTTACTTCGGCGTTTTAATATATAATAATATAATATAATAAAACTGTTTGGTACTTTTTGGTACAGATTTCTGTACCATTGGATGATTAATTCTTCAAATGAACATTGCTATATAAAAAAAGAGCAAAGCTGTTTGTAATGCACTACAAATATTTAAGAATAAATGTCACAATAATTAGGTATGATATTTGCCAATAAAATGTCTAGCGGCGTGTTAACCCTTAAAAAGCGTGAAACAAAAACAGGTTTCTTCCTCACTCTGTCATAATAAGTTATGTCAAAAAATCCACGTCTATATGATTGGTAGTACGACGTCTATAGATATGAATTGTAGTACGTCGTCTATATGATTGGTATTAAGTCGTCTATATGAATGGTAGTACGTCGTCTATATGATTGGTAGTACGACGTCTATAGATATGATTGGTAGTACGTCGTATATATATGAATGGTAGTACGTCGTCTATATGATTGGTTGTACGCCGTCTATATGAATGGTAGTACGTCGTCTATATGATTGGTAGTAAGACGTCTACATATATGATTGGTAGTACGTCGTCTATATGATTAGTAGTACGTCGTCTATATGATTGGTAGTACGTCGTCCATATGAATGGTAGTACGTCGTCTATATGATTGGTAGTACGTCTTCTATAGATATGATTGTTAGTACCTCGTTTATATGATTGGTAGTACGTCGTCTATATGATTGATAGTACGACGTCTAAAGATATTATTGGTAGTACGTCGTCCATATGAATGGTAGTACGTCGTCTATATGATTGGTAGTATGTCGTCTATATGAATGGTAGTACGTCGTCTATATGAATGGTAGTACGACGTCTATAGATATGAATGGTAGTACGTCGTCTATATGATTGGTAGTACGACGTCTATAGATATGATTGGTAGTACGTCGTCTATATGATTAGTAGTACGTCGTCTATATGATTGGTAGTACGTCGTCTATATGAATGGTAGTACGTCGTACATATGATTGGTAGTACGTCGTCTATATGATTGGTAGTACGTCGTCTATATCATTGGATAACACATCCATGATAGTTAAAAAAATACGGACCTTTGTGAATGTTTATTCCGAAAATGCTAGATTTGTGGGCGAATGGTCGAATGATCGATGCATATCTGGTCCGTTTTACGGATACAGTATGTCCATTAGCATGCGAGTTAGTATCGAAAGAGAAGATTCATGGTTTATTTGCACCCATTATTTGTGAAAAATTGCTGTCTCCCACGAACGATAAATGATTCACTATAAGTTTGGACACCGATAGCATGTCCTTGGTCTGTTGTTGCGGATGGAAAACACAATTCCACGTGTCCATGTCTTGGGCTGAGGGTGCAACTCAGTGATTTGCTTAACATTTCTAGGGCAGCGATATTGGTGTTTTGCTTGCTTACAACAAATATAATCGGCGGAAACAAACACAAGTTGCTGTATTCGACCAAAAATCCCTGTTTTAAGTTTAGCAATGTATGTTTTTTTTCTATATTCCAACTAGCAACCGAACATAACTCCAGTGTTTATTTCTATTTGTGCGGCTACTAACGGCTTGAGTAAGTACATCCGATAGAAACTCCTTACAGGTACTTGAAAAAATGCAAATAACAAAAAATAAAAAATAAATCAAGAAAAAAGTTCTTGTTAAATTGTGCAAAATCGACCAAAAATCGCCTTCCGTCATAACTGACAATTTGATTTTGGGGTCATATTTGTGAAACTTTTATCTGTTTTGGGCATACTGGGTAGATTTACATCAAATGAACGGTGTTTAATCATAGATGGACGCTCCTTGTTGGCACCAACAACGACATATGTGTGCATTGTTTGATCTTTCATGCTGTTGCATAGTGTCATTCAAAACACATGTGAATTCATCGTTTGATACCTTTTCTTTTATTATATATAAAACGACCAAAAAAACTGTACCTGTAGAACGCCTTACAAGAGGATGATAACAAATTAAGCTAAATTGTAGAGATTTTGCTGAAGTTTAGGAAGATGCGGATTGACTTTCTAACAGATAACGTTAAAGGTACAGTCAACCACAAACGACGAAAAATGAAAAGTTATAAAATACCGTATTTTTCTACAATAATTAGTTTATATTGATTAAAATATCACGACTGGTATATTACATTACTTGAAAAAAGTTCATATTTTCAGTATATTCGGTAATACAATTTCGCGATGTGAAATCGAAAGTACATCGCGAAAATAGGTGACATAACGATATATCATTTATAAAATATATACAATTCGCTATGCATGCACAATTTGCATTCCTGGGTACCACGTGACGATGATGACAAATCTACTTGCGTTATTGATAGTTAACTGGTTGTTACCTGGTAGACGTACCCAGTAAAATTGTATTACCGAATACATGTATACTGAAAATATGAAAAATTAACATACTTTTTGAAGTAATTTAATAGACTAGTCGTGATATTTAAATCTTTTAAAACTAATAATTGTAAAAAATACGGTATTTAAAAACTTTTCTTTTTTCGTCGTTTGTGGTTGACGGTACCTTTAAGACTTTAAAAGCTACTATATTTTTATCATAGTTCAGTAATAAAGCGAATTGAACAGCATATACTTAAATATAACAATGACGATTTAAGTTGTATTTGTTTAGGTTAGAACTTCATTAACGTAGTGTATTATTAATGTACCTATTGTTTTACATGATGGGTTTCAGCCGTGGATCGATGCTCTCAACCTACACATCAACAGCCTGGGTCTCTGGTCAGGCCTGCTGCTAACCCTGGGAACGCTGGTCTTCAACCGGAAATACGTCATCAACGCGTATGTACAGTGTAAAATAGTGGAGCACGCTAGATGTGTGATCTTTGTTCTCTGTTGTTGTTGCTTTGTTGTACCAGTTGTTTGTTTGTTTAATTGAAACAAATATATAATGCCTAACATTTAACCAAAAACTAATACTTGATAGGTAAATGTTGCATTTAAATACGCATCAATTCAGAAATAGTTAATTGACCTTTCATACACATCTTAATTCGCCCGTGATATTTATAGTATACCTGTTTTGTCTTGAAATACCTTTATGGGCTTTATAAAATTTTACATGTATGACATCTTACCCTCAGTGGCTGTCAAGTATTTACCGTTTTTATCATTATCAGATCATGGATCCTTCTGTTACTGGTGTACAGCCTGCTCCCCCAGATGGCTCTCTTCGCCCTGGCCCCTTACATTGACCCCCGGGACAGCGGTGGGTTCATCGTTGGGCCCAAGGGCATCAAACCAGGTGGAACCTTTTTGAAACGTTGTGCTTAAGCCGATGCTTTGTCATGGATAATCATTTTTAACATCTTATTAAACATTTAAGAAACGACAAACAAATAGTATACTGCAGACTTCAGTACATGGGATAAGGTCATGTATCAACAGTGTCGTGTCTTAATTTTCTAGAAAGTCAAAAATAGAGGAAAATATAAAAACATTTATTTTAAATATTCCACTTAGAAAATAAAGTAGCATGAACTATTTATCGGGCATATAAAGTTTTTATTTCTTTTCGACAGGTTTGCCCTTCTTGTTCGTTGCCATACCAACCACGATGGAGCGGATGGAGTTATCTCCCTTCATTTGATTCTGCCTCTTCGTCTGCATCTTCTTGTTCGGTCTTCACCATCAGGTAGATATTGGTGTCGTCTCCTCAAAGTTAGCGGACCATCGTGTTACACAATGGTTATGAAAGATTAACCGATATTGACGATATGCATTTCATATAAATGTTCCCAAAATTACACTTATTATAAATGAATACATCCTCTCTTGCTCATTTGGTAAAACGCTGGACTAAAAATCGATGATCTGTAATAAAATTCTTCCAGCAAGTTTCCCCGTATCGCTGATGTATTTGTGAACTGACATTAATAGTGAGTTGGTAAACTGTGCGCCATCATATAACTCAACAACTGTTGAAAACGGCGGAAAACACCAAACAAACATGAAAAACGCTTTGTCATATATACCAAAATATACCAAACAAGTGTGTGCGAAATAACACTACGGATGCATCTTAACACATACACATGTATTGTTAATATTTGTTCATGTATACGCTGTTTGTTTTATTCTCGTGTTTGCAATGATTATATCACATTATTTTTGTATTATACTTGAGCTCTTTAGGTACGGATGTTTTATGTGTCAAGTTAAGACACTGAACAACTTTACCAATCTGTTAAGCACTCCCTTTAAAAGAAGTATCTTATGAAAGCACCGGGTAGCCGAATTTTAACATGATGTTGGATCATGCTGCAAACCTAGCATATTAAAACATGGACTTTCTAACAGTACGCTTGATACAAATCCAGTGGTAAATTAAACGACACACACACAACGCGTCATATATTCAAAATGCATGTGAAGTATTATATCGAAAATGTGTCTCAATGATAAACCATATTCCCAGGCGCTTCACTTGCTGGCCATCTGGGAGAACCTGTTGCCGTCGACGCCCCAATTCCGTCAACGGGAGGTGCTGGTAGCGGCGGCGTGTGGCGTCTCCTTCCTGTTATGCGTCCCGTACTCAATACAGGTAACATTCGTTGTTTAGGCAGGTAAACCAGATATACCATACATAAATCGTGTGCGTGTTATACCGGGCTTAATGAATGAACTTCAAGTGTCATTCCGTTTATTAAAAAAAAGCATGTAAGCTAACGAACGCGTTAAACATGTAAGACATGCCAAATTTATTGTACCACCCTGCCACTGCCCATTGCACAGTATATTACAACCAGGTATTTATCGGTAGCAAAACAAGGACGCGAAATAAGGGAAAATACATCAAACGCATATGTATGCACATATATTGCAGCGAGAGTTCTGCCATAATTCAAAGAACACTTACACCGAATATTATCAGTATACAGCATAAACAAATATAGACGTTTGACAACCTTTGTATTATTGAAGACAATACTGGCATTAGTGTAATCCTCCTTAAAAATTCACATTTGGTCATTTGGTCTTAACCAAAATCCCAGCATTTTTGTTAAGTAAAATCATACAACATTACATCACCCTAAGCTCTTGAAAAATATTTAAATTCAGTCATCAAGTATTCATACCAATTTGGTCACTAAATCTTAACCATAGACACAATTATAACTTCACCAACGCTTTGGTTAAGCAATGAATGTTGAAAACCAAAATATTTAAACAGAAAACATATAATTTGCCCATACTTGTTTATACTTGAATTGCTTTCTATTATATGCACATAATGTTCATGTTATTCTAATAATTTTTATCTACAGTCATTTTTAAATAATTGAAAGATATTAAACCAGCATCTCATTGAAAAGCCGGACTTAATCCTTTGGCAAAAAGTCGTCCTAGACTAGACTGCGCAGTCCTTGCAGACCTATAAGTGACGACACTTTCTCGTTTTATAATGGCTTTTTTTCGTTTAAAGAAAGTCTTTTCTAAACGAAAATCTAGTTTAGGCGGAGAGTGTCGTCCCAGATTAGCCTTAAACTACTTATATGAGTTAAGCCCTGTTTTCCTGGACCGCGACTCAATTACAAAAAGATCTCCTATCGAGTATTTATCAACATCGTAGAATTATTACCAAGCCATGAATTGTATACGACATGCTGATAGTTTTCGACTTCGATAACTTGGTACATATAGTTATGTATATAATATCGCCCAATTGGTGCAAAAAGTTATAATGTGCCCTCTAATGCCAATGTCATATGGTACCTTTTTGCACCAAGGGGGGCGATATAATATTAGTTACACGTGTGAAATGAAGTTACAAGTTCCAATAACAAAAGCTGATAAACGGCATAAGCGCATCTTGCAAAGTGATTACATCGGATGTATGACATTCTAATCGCTGTTGATTTAAAAGGTTTCACATTTAACGCTAAACCCATCTATCTCCGCTCTGTGCGGAATCAATAATTGTTGCAACAACATTTTTAATATTAATTTCTCTAGATACAAAGATGATACATAATGGCCGTGTAATTAAATGGTTGTTATGGAAACACAATTTGCTGACATTTGTTAACGGTCCCCAAGAGAATTATTATGTGCGCATTGAACACAATAAAGTAATTAAATCTCGAAACGCTGCATGATGACGTTATTATTGAGTGTTAACCATAGCGGTCGCTAATGCGAATGTTGGGTATATTTCGTAATTTAGTTTTAACCCCTTTTTGCCAAGCGTCTAGAAAAAAGGCATTGGCAAACAGCGTAGACCCAGATGAGACGCCGCATGATGCGGCGTCTCAACTCGGTCTGCGCTGTTTGCTTAAAGGAATTTCTGTGAGAAATATTCTAAATGAAGAAATAAATATACTAACATCCCTATTTTGGAAATAAATTGATCCAATAAAGAAGGATGGGAGAGTCCACTAGGCACAAATGGGTTAAGGTAAATGGATTTGCTCAACTGGTTTCTACATACAGGCGTAAACTTATTGCATCAAGCGCATGCATTGTCGTTAAAAAGCGCATTAGTTGTCGTTGAAGAACGTCTAATGCGGATTTCTTCATACAAGATATCAAACGCCATTCTGTACACACCGGTCTTACTGACCATAACGTAGTGACGTCACCATCTATGTATAGAATGATCAAACGCCAATATAAGATATGTACGAAAAAGTCTAAATCATATAAATACATAATACGATATACAAATGTACCTGTTGATTTAAGCTGCTTGCAAATACGTCAATGGTCAATTCCGGTAAGTTACAATGTATGTGCATATTTGCAATTAATTCTTAATATAAGGTTTAAATGTCTATAAAAGTATCATGTAAAACAGTTTACTCGAAAGCTGAACACAACTACTCATTTTTCGAGAGAATACTTATAAACATTTTAATTTAAACAACAATTAACGGGTTAACTGCTTATTAACATCAGATCTGTTAACAGGTGGTTTAATGCATCTGCGTAAAATGTCGACCCAGATTAGCCTGTGCAGTTCGCACAGGCTAATCAGGGAGGACACTCTCCGCCTAAACTGGATTTTTGCTAAGAAGAGACTTTCTGTTAACCAAAAATACCATACAAGCGGAAAGTGTCGTCCCTGATTAGCATGTGCGGATTGAACAGGCTAATCTGGGACGACACTTTACGCAAATGCATTAAACCCCATTTTCACAGAGCACGCCCCATTTACGTGTGCGTGTTAGTGACGTACCGGTATTCTGGGCTAAGCATGCGGTTCTGCGTGTAATTCAACCAGTTTAAACTCCCAACACTTTGTCGTCACTGTTTAAATGCGGTGACCCCGGATAAAATCATGCTCTACGTTTAGTGCTGTTGTGTATTAATTGTTCTGTTTTGTAAGGGCAATCGGCCACTTGGATCTAATAAAAGACTATCTAATGTTGTTAAGAATTTGTCTCCTAATAATGTTTTAAAAATTTCAGTATTCCTATGTATACCGAGGTAAGTATAAACTATATCAATGTATTGAATGTGTTTGCAGGGCGGTATCCATCTGTACACCATAGTGAACAGTTACATGGACAGACTCGTCTTCACTCTGATCATCATCTCTACCATCCCCTTCATAGTCGGATACAGTAAGTACCTATCTATAGCTTCGACTTCATAGCCGGATACTGTAAGTACCTAAAGCTCCGACTTCATAGCCGGATATAGTAAGTATCTATAGATTCCCCTTCATAGTCAGATACAGTAAGTATCTATAACTTCCCCCTTCATAGTTTGAATACAGTAAGTATCTAAAGCGCCCTCTTCATATTCGGATACAGTAAGAATATGTAGCTTTCCCTTCATAGTCGGATACAGTAAGTATTTATAGCTTCCCCTTCATAGTCGGATACAGTAAGTATTTATAGCTTTCCCTTCATAGTCGGATACAGTAAGTACGTATAGCTTCCCCTTCATAGTCGGATACAGTAAGTATCTATAGCTTCCCCTTCATAGTAGGTTACAATAAGTATATATAGCTTCCCCCTTCATAGTCGGATACAGTAAGTATCAATAGCTTCATCTTCATAGTCGGATACAATAAGTATCTATAGCTTCCCCTTCATAGTCGGATACAATAAGTATCTATAGCTTCCACTTCCAAAAAATAATGCATATGTATATACATACATTTGTTTCCATTTGATTCTTCTGCATTATATGTGTTGCTTTATTTCTTAATTTCATGTGTAGTATTATATGTAAATACACGATGTTTTATGTATAGTTGTCACAGTTACATACATTTATATGCTGAATATGTGTATTCTAGTCTGGAGGCCCTACAATACGAATAAACTATATTGCAATGCATTGTATTGTACTTCAAAGTCGGATATATTAAGTATCTATAGTTTCCCTCCAGAGTCGGATATAGCAAGTATCTATATCTTCCCCATAATAGTCGGATATAGCAAGTATCTATATCTTCCCCATCATAGTCGGATAAAGCAAGTATCTATAAATTCCCCTTCATAGTCGGATATAGCAAGTATCTATATCTTCCCCTTCATAGTCGGATAAAGCAAGTATCTATATCTTCCCCTTCATAGTCGGATACAATAAGTATCTATATCTTCCCCTTCATAGTCGGATACAGTAAGTATCTATATCTTCCCCATCATAGTCGTATAATATATGCTGAATATGTGTATTCTAGTCTGGAGGCCCTACAATACGAATAAACTATATTGCAATGCATTGTATTGTACTTCAAAGTCGGATATAATAAGTATCTATAGTTTCCCTCCAGAGTCGGATATAGCAAGTATCTATATCTTCCCCATAATAGTCGGATATAGCAAGTATCTATATCTTCCCCTTCATAGTCGGATATAGCAAGTATCTATATCTTCCCCTTCATAGTCGGATACAATAAGTATCTATATCTTCCCCTTCATAGTCGGATACAGTAAGTATCTATATCTTCCCCATCATAGTCGTATAATATATGCTGAATATGTGTATTCTAGTCTGGAGGCCCTACAATACGAATAAACTATATTGCAATGCATTGTATTGTACTTCAAAGTCAGATATAATAGGTATCTATATCTTCCCCATCATAGTCGGATAAAGCAAGTATCTATATCTTCCCCTTCATAGTCGGATATAGCAAGTATCAATATCTTTCCCTTCATAGTCGGATATAGCAAGTATCTATATCTTCCCCATCATAGTCGGATACAATAAGTTTCTATATCCTCCCCTTATAGACATATATAGTAAGTACTTGAAGTTTTGTTATACAAATATAACTGCTTTGCTGTATTTGACGATTAAGGGAATTTGATATACCATTCCCTTTATAGTGGAATTCACATCTACAATGCCATTCGTATTGAAATACTGTAAAGCAGTTATTTTTGGCTTACACAACTTCAATGACCTTGTTCTATTCAAAAATGAAATTGGTGTTTCATTTCTTTGGTCGACTCTTCTTGTCTTGCTTAAGTTTTTACAAGCCATCGGCAAGATGTTATTTTCTCTTTTTATGTCTGGGATATTTGCATGTCTATATACGTCTTTTATTCTTGCAGTTAAACAGGAAGTGTGGTATATTCCGATCGAGCGCACGTTCATGAGCCTGTGGTATGGACTGGTCGCTCTTATTTCATCAGTAAGTGAAGCTTACAGTTAATTGAGCCTCGTTCTGGGAAATCTGGGCTTAATACATGTGCGTAAAGGGTCATCCAATATAAGCCTGTGCAGTCTACACAGGCTTATCAGGGACGACACTTTCCACTTTTATGGTATTTTTCGTTTTTATGAATTCTCTCGCGTACGACCAGTTTCAGCGGGAAAGTGTCAAACTTGATTAGCCTGTGTGGACTGCACAGGCTAATCTGGGATGACACTTCAAGCACATATACTAAGCCCAGTTTTACCAGAACATGGCTCATATTATTATGCTAGTATGGTGTTCTGAGAATTTGTACGTCGAGACGTTTGTGTCTGGTATCTTACAATAGGCGCATCACAGCAGTTAATGGGGTATAAATAATTGAAAAGCCTCCGCGGAGTAGAAATCAATATTAAATGCGTTTTCATCGTGCTTGCTATTGTAAAATAAACCTTCGTGGAAAAGACTTATTTTATTCTTTTTCAGTACTTTTTGTGATACAGCTATCACACCTAAGATGCAGTTTACTTGGTTACGGTTTAAAATGCTCTTGTATTTCAATAAAAATTAATATCGTTTCATCATCCAGAATGTGTCACCCTTGCAAAACTGACTTGAAAATAGTATACACTTCAATAAAAGGCTATTTTCACAGCTGAAGTCTGAATAATTGATACTAATTAAACAACTTAAATTAGGTACGTCAGTTTGAATCCCAGTCATCCACATAACTAATATGGAAATTGGTTATGAAATATTGTTTAAGATCAATCTCCGCGTAGTTCTTATTCCAACAGAACAGAACAACTCTTTATATACACCCAAGTATACAAGGTATACAATAAGGGCAACATAACAAAACGACTTCTAACAATATTGTCCGGATCAAGTTGGGAACAGTTAAATCATCCATAATGTAAACAGCTAATAGTAGTGTTAAGTATTGTTACTACATGTATAATACAAGATACAAAGGGAAACTATTAAATGGGGTGTTCAAACACATACAATGTTTACAAGTTCGTTGGAGGGGGAGTGACATATCTTTACATGTATATATGCAATAGTTATACATCGACATCATAAATCATTTGAGTAAGGTGTGAAAAATACGTCATAAACAATAAAACATGTTTTATACCAGAATCTGTGGATGTGTTACTTAGCAACGCTGAAACGCTTTAGGTCGGTATTGGCTGTTATTTGACCTCCGTAATACTTTTGATTGTGTTTACATGTTAACTTAAAACGGCAAGCACATCTGGACTTGAAATATATGTTTGATAAGCATATACAACACGATTTACATAGTTCATGCCTTAATACATCTATCATACCTTAATGCACTTTAAGTTTGTATTATATTGCGGATAAAGCAATACAATTATCACCGGTTTCGTAGACAGTCTGGCATGTACCGAATCTGAAGCCCCTTAAACGCGTTTTTGATGCAAGTTACGTCCGCAATTCGTCAGCGCTCGTAAATAAATGCCGTTCATATTTAGCTGCAGTTAAACGTCTTTAATTTGAAAATGCTTAATTACCCAGACGCAACGGCTTTCATTAATCGTGATTTCTTCAAAGGAAGCCATGTTATGACCGACATAACATATGTTTCGATAACTTGTCATCGTGTTTCCCAGTGTTATTCTGGTGTTCGTGCACTTAATATTTCAAATCCGAAATCTGGGACGTTAGTTTATTGGTTGTTACGTTTGTTTCTGCCAATAACTTTTATGATGTGCTTTAACTATTTATATTACTAATGTTACAGTATTGACAATATATCTATGTTGTCGTTTAAAACGGATTGTCAGTCCATTAGTTGCGTATGTTGTTTTCATTTCAGAAAGTAACACTATAAAGTATGTGCAAGGTCCAGTATATATTGTGGATTGCTAACTGTATATGTGTACCCTAAACAACTTCAGGCAACCGCACACATTCCCTTCATAAAAATGTTGATTGAATTGTAAATCATAAACAACTCGCAGCACGCGCGTTCGCCTTCTCTTCTCAAATGCAGGTGTTGATGATCTATTACTTCGCGCTCTACGTGTATCCGCATCCGGTTGTTGCGCACGGACAGCGCTGGGCGGAGCGTCTCGGCTGGTTCATCGCGACCGCGCCCATCGCTCTAGGGCTTCTCGGAGGGGCCGTGCATGCCCTGTGCGCACAGAAGGGACCGCTCAAACAGGTACATATTCAAAAAGTGTATTTCTACAATATGCATGTATTAGCTCTATAAGAGAAAGATTAGCACATAAATTACATAAATAACAAGTTTCGTAAGCAAAATATTTTATTACGCATTTACGAGAATAGACAATAATAATGTTACACTGTTCAAACAAAGGGGAAACATACAACACACTAACCAACCGACAAAGAAACAAATAATCTTAAACATATTGACATACTTATGTGCTGATATTGATGCGATTGCAGTTGTTGTAAGTTCCTTGATTGTGAAGATGCTAGAAGTGAGAGATAATTTTCATTTCGCATGAAGATTGTGTCGAATAATTCAATGATTTTTTATAGCACGTTCTACAGTCTTTGCGATCAGTAACATTCAACGCGTCTTACGACAGCAATGAGTTCACTTCCGGGGAGACTGTTGACACCGTCATCAACAACACGTCAGCCTCGCCAGAATCACAAGAACCAGTCTACGAGAAAACAGGCACAGAAGTATTCATACAGCCGATGGAAGACGCCGAGGATCCTGAAAATGTGTGAATACGTTAGACGCAGGAGCAGTCTTGTTTTTAATTCATTTATTTATGAACAAGTCGTTGTAATTATTTGTATATATAATAACTGATCAATTGATTTACTTTATTAATAAACCATTGATGTCCTAATCAATGAGTGAGTGAGTGAGTGAGTGAGTGAGTGAGTGAGTGAGTGAGTGAGTGAGTGAGTGAGTGAGTTTAGCGAGCGAGCGAGTGCTATTGATTCATTAATTCGATCCATTTTTAATTATTCATTCATTCATTCATCGCTTGATTTGAGAAATACATGCTAAAATGCATGGACTGTCGAATTATTCGATGATAAAACGACGAGATCGGCTAACCACTTGTCTAATCTTACTATGAGATAAGACTCTACCGGACATGTTCGTCTCTGCTGTCTAAGAAATTATGATGTTTATCGATAAAAGCGATGCAATGCATGTTGCTGGCTACAATTCAGCAGCTAAGGATGAAACATGATAATTTCGACATAGTGCATACTTTATTATTATGCCCCCCCCCCCCTTCGAAGAAGAGGGGGTATATTGCTTTGCACATGTCGGTCGGTCTGTCGGTCGGTCGGTCGGTCTGTCGGTCGGTCCGTCCACCAGGTGGTTTCCGGATGATAACTCAAGAACGTTTGGGACTGGGATCATGAAACTTCATAGGTACATTCATCATGACTCACAGATGACCCCTATTGATTTTGAGGTCACTAGGTCAAAAGTCAAGATCACGGTGACCCGAAATAGTAAAATGGTTTCCGGATGATAACTCAAGAACGCTTAGGCCTAGGATCATGAAACTTGATAGGTAGATTGGTCATGACTCGCAGTTGACCCCTATTAATTTTCAGGTCACTAGGTCAAAGGTCAAGGTCACAGTGACCCGAAATAGTAAAATGGTTTCCGGATGATAACTCAAGAACACTTATGCCTAGGATCATGAAACTTGATAGGTAGATTGATCATGACTCGCAGATGACCCCTGTTGATTTACAAGTCACTAGGTCAAAGGTCAAGGTCACAGTGACCAGAAATAGTAAAATGGTTTCCGGATGATAACTCAAGAACGCTTATGCCTAGGATCATGAAACTTCGTAGGTAGATTGATAATGGCTGGCAGATGACCCCTTTTTATTTTCAGGTCACTAGGTTAAAGGTCAAGGTCACGGTGACCTGAAATAGTAAAATGGTTTCCGGATGATAACTCAAGATCGCTTATGCATAGGATCATGAAACTTCATAGGTACATAGATCATGACTCGCAGATGACCCCTATGCCCCCCTTCGAAGAAGAGGGGGTATATTGTTTTGCACATGTCGGTCGGTCGGTCTGTCGGTCGGTCCGTCCACCAGGTGGTTTCCGGATGATAACTCAAGAACGTTTGGGGCTAGGATCATGAAACTTCATAGGTACATTGATCATGACTCACAGATGACCTCTATTGATTTTGAGGTCACTAGGTCAAAGGTCATGGTCACGGTGACCCGAAATAGCAAAATGGTTTCCGGATGATAACTCAAGAACGTTTAGGCCTAGGATCATGAAACTTGATAGGTAGATTGGTCATGACTCGCAGTTGACCCCTATTGATTTTCAGGTCACTAGGTCAAAGGTCAAGGTCACAGTGACCCGAAATAGTAAAATGGTTTCCGGATGATAACTCAAGAACGCTTATGCCTAGGATCATGAAACTTGATAGGTAGATTGATCATGACTCGCAGATAACCCCTATTGATTTACAGGTCACTAGGTCAAAGGTCAAGGTCACAGTGACCAGAAATAATAAAATGGTTTCCGGATGATAACTCAAGAACGCTTATGCCTAGGATCATGAAACTTCGTAGGTAGATTGATAATGGCTGGCAGATGACCCCTATTGATTTACAGGTCACTAGGTCAAAGGCCAAGGTCACAGTGACCTGAAATAGTAAAATGGTTTCCGGATGATAACTCAAGATCGCTTATGCCTAGGATCATGAAACTTCATAGGTACATTCATCATGACTCGCAGATGACCCCTATCGATTTTAAGGTAACTAGGTCAAAGGTCAAGTTCACGGTGACCCGAAATAGTAAAATGGTTTCCGGATGATAACTGAAGAATGCTTATTCCTAGGATCATGGAACTTGATAGGTAGATTGATCATGACTCCCAGATGACCCCTATTGATTTTCAGGTCACTAGGTCAAAGGTCTATATCACGGTGACCCGAAATAGGAAAATGGTATCCGGATGATAACTCAAGAACGCTTATGGCTAGGATCATGAAACTTCATAGGTACATTGATCATGACTGGCAGATGACCCCTATTGATTTTCAGATCACTAGGTCAAAGGTCAAGGTCACAGTGACAAAAAAATATATTCACACAATGGCTGTCACTACAACGGAGAGCCCATAAGGGGGGCATGCATGTTTTACAAACAGCTCTTGTTTTAAAATGTGTTTGCTTATCGTGCTTATGGTAAATATCGCGTGCTATGTATCATATGAAGAGTTGTTGTTTTTTATGTCATTTAAAGAAAACAGGACAGAGAACAGAAAAGCACTGCTAAAAACTAAATAAAATTATGGAGAAAAAGATAGAAGGGAGGTTATTTTGGAAATTTTAGTGGTTGTAAGGGAGTTCTCTTTCTTCGGTTTTCTTACCCAAGACATCAATGTCGATGCTTCAGGCGTTTTGCTCATTTTAGGAACTATGCCTTTGTTTCTCAAGAAGGGACAAAATTTATGAGTTTAACAATGTTTATACCCGGATAGTATCCACAACTTTGAAACCTCTTACAGACGTTTAAGAATGTATATGTGCTTGTGGTACAGCGATATTAATATAAAAGAAATTATTGAAATTACATATCATAATATGCCGTTAAAAATATTAAGCTTGAAAACAAATATCACATTATAATGACACTAATAATATTTTATAGCTGTAAAGACAGCCTGAACAAAAAGCATTTTCCACTCAAAGTCAATATTTTGACACGAAACACTCTTTTAAATCCATGTAATGTTTTATCTACTGTACGTTAACCCATTTATGCCTAGCGTCTCGAAAAAAAGGCCTTGGCAAACAGCGTAGACCCAGATGAGACGCCGCATGATGCGGCGTCTCATCAGGGTCTGCGCTGTTGACATAAAGGAATTTCTGTAAGAATATTCTAAATATAAAAATAACTATACAAGGCATCGCTATTTTTGTAAATAGATTGATCCACTTGAGAAGGATGGGAGAGTTCACTAGGCATAAATTGGTTAATTCCACGTTTAACGGCGAAGCATCCCGTGGATTTTGCTATTCAGACTATAAGTTTCCCATTAATAGCCTGGACAAAATTGCACAGTATATTACAAATATTCATAATTGAAGTCTTATAACTCGAACAAATTACTAACGCGTAACAACCTTGCTCAGCACACCTTATTTTTTTGGAAAATCGGAAAATATTTCTTTAAAGTGACCGAGCACTCTGACCATTGGGTTAAAGAGACTGGAAAAAATGTGCGCTTAATGTATACATATTTTGGAACTTTTCGAAGTCCACTTATTTAGAGGATAATTATTTAAGCAGAACATATTGGTTCCGTGCCAACCTGGTCATAGCAATTATTCTCCAAGTAAAGTTAGACTATTCCAGACAGTAGTTCTTAAATTAAAAATGTGTTCTGTTCTGTTCTTAAATAATGCGATATGATACATTTCATGGTGTTTTTTATTTGTTTGCTGTATGCAGCAAAAGTAGCTCCAGACCAGTCTTTGCAATAATGCAGAGACGTTCCTGGTCAGACTGCGCAAATGCTGGCTGCATATGGCATAAGACCCATTTTTACATGACGTCGGTAAAATACACAATTTGAACACAAGATGTTGAATTTATTAAAAAGTCACATTTATTGTAAAGCATCAGTAATGTTTAGTTTGGCTTTATATTTGTGTTATTAGTCAAAGCACGTGTTGTCTATTAAAATGGCGAATACACGTATAACATGGGCCCTGAAAAGTCATAGCCCTTTATTATAGTGTATTGTTGTACATGTTATTATCAATAGTTTACATTATAATTATGTTATAATTATATTATAATTATATGACCTAGTAAGTGAAGATATTGCCTAGATAAAGGGGCAACTTTGTAAGACGATCTGAACTATGTTGTAGTTGGTGCCAGTGATTATATTGAACTGTCTGGGGGATTGGTAAGCATTTTCTAGCTTTTACTCGTGTCTTTGCATATTTAGGTTTTGTTCGTGTTGTTGTTGCTTGAACAAAATATATTTTGGACAATAAATACACGGAGGCGTTCAAATGTGTTAGGTATTTTTGCTGCTCTTCATTCATCGGAAAAAATACAGGGGCGCATCCATGATTTTCTTTTTGAAGGTAGGGTTTAACAACAAAATATGTATTATCGTTCAAAATAATACAAAAATGTATATAACAATACTTACCTGGTTCTTTTGATAATCATTTTAAAATATCATTAAATATTTGCCATTGAAAAACATGGCCAAAGTCACCGCGAACCATGACAACGTACATGTATTTCAGAATCAAATAGACGCATAACGCTCTTCAATGGACATTTTAAGACATTCTCGGCCCTTTCCTTCAAACATCGGATAAGTATTGATAATCTGCAAAGGGTACCGAATGGTGATACGGATGTAATGAAGAGAGCTATGATGTACGCAGCGCAACGTCTTATGGACTTGAGCGTGTTTGGCTCTTGATTGTTCAGGCAGCCATGTTGATGTCAATTGTGCTAAACACACTTAAAAGTGACGCAATCCTTCTGTGTGTAGGTTTATTTTATTGTGATCTGGCAGCCATTTAATAAAGCGAAGGTTTACACTGCATATGAGTCTGTACACCAGGAAGACGTTATCATGTTATACATGTACATGTTTTCAGCGGACGCCCAATGCGCCCCTCTTTCTCCCAGACCAAGGAACGATTTGTTACGTAATTTATGTATATTATAGGCAAGAGAACGTGCGAAGCGAGTGAAAACATTAGCATACTAATCTATATTAATCCAAGTTTCGATTTATATATTCCGATGGTACTATTAAAATTAAGCTAATCGTTTCGGAGAGTGGTATTGATAATTCATTAGCATCGCAGGGTTGTTATAATTAGTGTTCAGTCATAGATAAAAAGAGTCAGGTTTAAATTTGCTTTTCGATTATAAGCTCATCATTCCACATTTGTTGTGAAAACAAATAATATCACTCACCGCTTGGTTGGTTGAAACGCAAAACATATTGAAATATGAGCCGCGTCATGCGGAAACGGGTCTTATGTCATATCCAACTGCGCAGCCTGTCAGAATATATTCTGTCCGCTTATAAGAAAAGGAAACCTTGAGTGACTTTATCGCGGACAGGTAAGCATCCGCTCAGTCTGATATTGAAGGGATCTTTTCACGGTATGGTAAATTGACAAAATTGAAAAAAAGTTGTTTCAGATTCGCAAATTTTCGTTTTAGTTTTGATATTTGTGAGGAAACAGTTTTACTGAACATTTACCATGGTCCAATATAGCCAATATATGCATCTGTTGACGATTAAAAAAACGATTAAATAATTTGGAGAGTTCTGTTGTTGTCGTTCAATTTTGTGAAACTACGAAGATTGGTGATATAATGCATAAAATACTTTAACCAAGAATGTTGGGCAGAATAGCCGAGCGGGCGAATGCGTTTTTACTCCAGGTTACTCCTGGACTCCGTGGGTCACTGGTTCGAGTCCAGCTGCGGCTACTTTTTTTTCCTATTTTAAATTTTATTTTGATTTTTTACTGGAGCTTTTAAGATCCAATGTTTACATTTATCAATATAAAGCATTTAATGACTTATTTCAAAACATGCAAAAAACTGTGAAAAGGCCCCTTTAATCCACGCTGACTGCACACTGCACTTGACCTATTTTCGCACGACGAGGCTCCTATTGTCAATCGCAAAAAGGAATTCGAAAGAAAAAAGGTCATAAGCATTAACCCATTTATGCCTAGCGTCTAAAAAAAAGGCCTTGACAAACAGCGTAGACCCAGATGAGACGCCGCATGATGCGGCGTCTCATCTGGGTCTACGCTGTTTGCTTAAAGGAATTTTTGTAAGAAATATTCTTAGTATAGAAATAAATATACTAGACATCCCTAATTTTTGAAATAAATTGATCCAATTTAGAAGGATGGGAGTGTCCACTAGGCATAAATGGTTTAATTTCTCGTTTGCTGTAGACTCAATTTTATGTGGCATTCAGTATTGAATTGTCACACCTCTTTAAAATCAAATTCATTTTCACACATGACACCTTCAGCCGTATACTTTTCTTGTATTTGTCATTTATTTTAATGGCCGAATAAATGGGAAAATAATTAAACCGATTGAAATCAGTCTTTTTACTAAACAATTCAATATTTATTGCTGAAAATAACAAACGAGCGCAATAACAGGTAGGTGATAGATACTTAAATGTGAAAGGCAATGAAAAGAAACACAAGGACTCTCGATCAAAAATAGTGCTGCCGTTTAGTAAATGTATGCCCAAATACTCTGATTTAACAGTTATAATCAAAATACATAAGCGTCTGTGATATGGTCACGTTTTTATTGGCCGATTTAATGGTCCGTTTTTTTAATCTAAATATATTTGCGGATTTCTGTATGTAACATATCTGCGGGTTGTTCTTCGTTTGATTTCTACGTCATAGTACGACATCCTTTTTATGGCGTGCTTTATCACGAGGTCGTGCATCGTGGAGTGAAATATAATAAAAAAATATATAATGTCTTAAAGGTGTAACAGATCGCATGTAGCGATTTGATAGCAAGATAGAACATATGATAAATGACAATGTATCTATGCGTTGAAATGTGATACCTACTGGGCGACATCTAAGAGGAATGGTATATTTTTATTTATCAGTTAAATATTTACAGTGAACGCACCCTTCCATATAATGCTACACATGGGATTATGTAACGTGATGGATCATAATTCGCGACAAGGCTTTAAAGCTTATCCTTTAATATATTTATGAGGTAATGAATTAAAATACATGCTATATCAATTTTTTTTAAAGTATGTTCTTAAATCGGATACCGTTTACTGACTTAGTGACATTTAAAATCGCGTTTGGGCACTGTCGTGATCTGTATTACAATGAAGAGGAAAGTGGCAAATAATCAGAAAGGCAAAGGCTGTGGATAAACGGGAGCATACAAAGCAGGCTCAAGCTAACAATGGTAAAAAAATAGAATTAACAAGAACGTCAGGAACCATGCCAGAAATGATGGAAGAGGTGTCGGAACGCAAGAAAGTTAGCATGAACCTTTCGGATCTGTTTCGAGCGGAAGTCTTCTGGTCCAAACTTCGGAAAAAGAGAGAAACGGTCGAGATTCCGACCATATCAACATACAAAGAACAGGTAGGGTAGTGTGTGATGAAATAAACATTAGAACTCAAGTTTGATTGCATTCGTACCAACTACGAAAAAAGGTTTTTATGTAATGCTCCTTTACTGACAACAAAAACAGCTTCCACTCCCTTTTTATCTCTAAGTCTTCTCCTATTTTTTAATTTTTGCTTCTGCAACGACAACGACGACGACAATGACATTGATGATGATGACAATGATGATTATGATGATGATTGTTATTGTGATGATGATGATGATGATGATGATGATGATGATGATGATGATGATGATGATGATGATGATGATGATGATGATGATGATGATGATTATGATGATTATGATGATGATTATGATGATGATGATTGTGATTGTGGTGATGATGATTGTGATGATGATGATGATGATGATGATGATGATGATGATGATGATGATGATGATGATGATGATGATGATGATGATGATGATGATGGTGGTGGGGGTGGACAACCATGATGGTGGTGATGATGATGATGATGATGATGATGATGATGATGATGATGATGATGATGATGATGATGATGATGATGATGATGATGATGATGATGATGATGATGAGTTATACACAAAATATTACAACAACAGAACTCTCCAAATTATTCAATCGTTTTGCGTTGCAACGCTTTATAATTTTAAGGTTTATACATCGTAAAAAGATGCGTATAATGGATGTTTTAAAGCATGGTAAATGTTCAGTATTACTGTTTCCTCACAAATATCATGACTAAAACGAAAATTTGCGAATCTAAAACAACTTTTATTTTAATTTTGTCAATTTACCAAAACGTAAAAAGGCCCCTTTAAGCGATCCGTAAAAAACATGATTGTAAAATCAATAATAGTGTAACGATATATATTGAACATATGGCAGACATCAGAACAACTAAATTCAATGTTGCTAAGTAATCTTTACATAAAAGTCAACGTTAATTGTATAATCAAAGCATAATTGCAAGTCTGTCAAAAAGAAGTGATAAGATCCATTTTCTTATGCTTGTAATGTGGTTAACAAATTATATAAACTACAATGCTTTCATTATTTTCCACATTCTTTTCAAAAAGTCTTTACCGTAAACCAATTACCATATATAAGAACTTCAATTCAAATATGACCGTTTTTATAAAACTTTTATTTCAATAACATGCCTATTTCGATTACGTTTTATCAGGCGAAATATGACACCATCTCGATTGCTATCGGCAGTGCACGAAGCTTTCACAAAAGAAACAAACGCACGAAGGTTCGAAAGATACCGGGTGCATATTGCTCTTCAGTTTTTCACATCCGTTGGCTGATGGGATCTTCACTTTGTAATGTATTGATTATGAAATTAACGTTCATGTTTTAGGAAGGTTCAAAATGTCTCTCAATGAGATTTCACCTCTGATGTCGTATTTAAAATTTATATAGAACGCATACGTGTTTATATTCATGGGTGCGTTCTCTTTGGTTCAATGTGTGTTGATTGCTTGTATAATTATGATGTATTATTTTGACTTATGCGTCAAATTATAAGCGGGCGTTATACATAGATATTAAGTCAAACTCCGACAAGCCGCGCTGACGGTCATCAATACTTTACGACTGTTTTACATACATGTCCGTCAAACATTATTGTCATAGCGTGCTCAATGGCTTTGTTGAATTGCCTAACAGCATGTAATCTCGATGTAACGTCAAGTCCATGTCGCACTTCGTTCAATATTTTCGCAGCATACTAAAATAAATGCATCGTTGCCCCAAACTATTATCAATACAAGCTTAGCACGCGATATTTTAACCCATTTATGCCTAGTGGACTCTCCCACCCTTCTAAATTGGATCAATTAATTTCCAAAATTAGGGATGTCTAGTATATTTATTTCTATTTTTAGAATATTTCTTACAGAATTTCGTTAAGCAAACAGCGCAGACCCAGATCTGGGTCTACGCTGTTTGCAATGTCCTTTTTTCAGGACGCTAGGCATAAATGGGTTAATATTAATGACTTGTCTAAAGTTGTTTTTATGTAATAGCTAGATGTAAGATCAGCTGCAATTTGCAAATTTTCATTTGTTTTCAATTTAATATTTATAAAATTTTCAACAAGACCTTTTACTTTATTTACGTCACCAGATTTGGTAGGATTTTTGTTGCTGTTGTTTAAGTATTATATTATAAAAAGTAGTATCATTTATTTTTTATTTTGAAAATAGTGTATAGGTTTAGGCTCATAAGGAAAAATAAGTTACCTAAATAAAAAAAAAGTAAAAAGTAAAAACGGTAAAACTATTGTACCACGTGGATTGGCTATCATCACGTGATTGGTTATGAAGCCAGGGATTTGATCCAGCTATGCTGGTTCCAGTCAAATCTCTGCGCGGAGTTGGCAGTTCAGTTGTGGTAGACAAACGCCGTGTGATGAGCCATAGATTTGAACATTGCTTTTGAACATCTAATCAGTTGGAAATTGTTGATTTTTGCCATGAGGAAAATTTGAGGCGGAATTTATAACTGCGATTCAGCACAAACTTTCACTTACACTCGATTGGTCATTGTTGGCTCGGGTACTACTTTAAAGTACCCAGATAACTCTTCAGTATAATTAAATGTACCCTGGGTACAAAAATTAACTAACACCTACCTGCTCAATTTACACTGTACCCGAGTTTTATTCCCGCCAAAATTCCGATGCCGTAAAACGCGCGAGAAAAAAATCTTTCAACAAAACCTGCATCAATATGCTTTTTTGAGTAGAATTTTGTATTATGTTGAGACCCCTTTAGAGAATATTAAAATAAATATGAACATTATTAATTTGAAACAAAAATGCCGACAACGACTAATTTAGCGTAAGAATTACCGGGTACATTTGTCCGTACCCGGGGTACATTAATTTACGCTTAAGAGTACCCGTATACATTTAAGTAGTATCAGAGCCGACAATGACCAATCGAGCTACACTAACTAGTAGGTAAAGCTCAGATCTCGATCTTTGTTTAAGAAAAGCACTATCATTTTCTTTTACATTTTGAAAATAATGTATACGTTTAGGTTCATAATACAAAAATAAATTACCTTAATTAAAAAAGTAAAACATAACTACGGGAAAATTAATGTTCCACGTGGTTCGGCTATCATCACGTGGTTGGTTATGACGGCAGGGATTCGACAACGAGCTATGCTCGCAACCAGTCAAATCTGGTTGGAGGTTGGTAGAAGATATGAGCCTCGTTTTTGGAAAACTGGACTATATGCATGTGCGTAAAGTGTCATCCCAGATTAGCTAGGGCAGTGTGCAGGGACGACACTCTCCACCTACACTGGTATTTCGAATAGAGAAGACTTCTTATAAACGAAAACATCCATATAATCGGAAAATGTCGTCCTTGATAAGCCTGTGCGGAATGCACAGGCTAATCTGGCATGACAGTTTACGCACATGCACCAAGCCTCGTTTATAAAGAACGAGGCTTATATATCAGGGGATTATCATTTTCGGGTCCAAGTTTTTCAGACATCACTCAAACCTGTACTTGTAAGATATTGACGACCCAAGAGGCCCTAGTTAGCTACATCCTTTGATGGAATGTTATCTCATAGATTATTATAAATTCTTTAGTCAACACTTATTACCCGCCGATTGTCAAACTACTTCAGCTTTTATCATTTAATACAAGACAGGCTGTGAATAGTCGAACAACCGGTTATTGGGTATCGATAGCGCTTTATTAAAGAAACTACCGAAAGCATTACTTTGCACTCGAGTTTATTTGTGCGGGGTATTAAAATTTAATTGCGTGCATACAGAAATCAAGTGAAAGAGTTTTATATATGGCCAATTAAGATGTTGTAAAACTAAAATGGTTAGACGAGGTATTAGACGAAGTTGAGAGGAGCATTTACAAATTGTGATCAACGTGACGTGAAATACGAAAGCGTTCGATGATAATTAAAAACATGTGTGTAATAGAAAAAAATATAAATAACGATAAACGCGCATATGGATATATATCAGTGTACATGATGAAATGGTTGTTATGATTTGCTGCTAACGGTAAATATATTGGACTCACAGAGAATACGCGCAATGTATGTTAGGTAGCTTCAATTAGAGCAAATATCTTATTTGTATATTTAATATTAGTTAGAAAGTGGTGATTGTTTGATTTAATCTTTATTCAACAATTTTATCCATTTTTGCTGCTCATTTATAACTGAAGCATCTCGAAAGGCAATTTTTAGTCCGAATTCGATCATTTTCACAAACGTTTGACAATCTGTTATTTAAACAAATCGAGTTACCGGTATGTAGTAAAAATAAGACTTACTGTTTTATTATATGGCCTTTCTTTCATCAAAAAATGATAACTTCGCTGCATTTAGAGCGTGACATCAAGTTGTTACAAATAGATGAAGTTCGTGTGAGAAATGAAACTCTTTTTTTTATTATATTTTGATTTCCTGATCGACAATTTTATTATAAAATCTTATGTTGAAATATAACACTTTCTTTTTACCGGTAATTTCAAATTCATGTTTTGTAACATTCTTTCGTTTTTATCGATCTATTTATTAAAGCTGACATTAATAGCTTCTCCAGGTGTAATCTAATCACCTTTCGTGGCAATAAAATAATCACTATATTTAACAGTTGTATCCAATATTGTTCGTCATAAAGCTGACTTTTGACCTATAATGATTAGTAAACCACTTAAGTCAGAGTATTATTAAGATGATGTTGTGACAGTTTAAGAACCGCACTCAAATTTGTTTGTACATACGAATACCTAGTGGGTTTATGACAATTTGCTACAGACTTGAAATGTCACCAGACCAAATGAATTTACAACTGAATAGTTTTACTTAAGTCTATGGTTTGTATTTTTAGTTTGGAAGGCTTTTAAGTAGAAACAGAGAACATTAAAATGTACACGTTTGTTTGTGTCGAGTCTTAACACTTATCTAAACCACACTATACCAGTTGATGTGCGAGTAAAGATATCTGGATCATCTTTCGATTTCAGATTTAATAGACATTTAAAGTGCAATATATTTTGCATCATTCATTATCATTCTGATAAACAAAAACGATGGCAACTATAGCATATGTGCGCTTCAATAATTCAACAACGAGGGACTTCCTTCCGGTTCACGTACATCGACCGCATATACAGATACAATTGCCGGACAGTAGCCTATATTCGGATGAGGTTGGTCACAGGATCAAAACAGATATTGTTCTGGGATTTTTGTTGATGTATTTGTTTGTATGGGAGGGGGGTGGGGTTGGATGATAAAGGCTTTCTTTACACTTTTTTTATTTGAATCTATTCGACAATAAACCAGTTGGTATATGTACATGTATTCACCTTTATGTGAATATAGTTCACGGCCGTAAATCACGGGCGCCCCCTCTTTTTTGATGCAATCATAAATGAGCCAATGCAACCTCCACTCAGATGTATTGAAATTTCCTGGATAATTGTACAGGGTGATAAGGTTTTGTATGTTTTTTCAACATGTTTCCCATTATTGTTAAAATCAGGCAATGTAGTGCGATTATGGCATACACTAAGTATAATAGTACTATTGTACTTTAAAGGGAAAAAATGCTCTTTTTTTCAAACGCATGGTTTTATTACATAAACTGGCATAATTTCTGTTTACTTATTACACGAACCATACGTGTGTAGTGCAAAAACATAACATTTTTTTTGGCCTTTGGTTTATTTATAGTCTATCTTTGTATTTTAGTTTGTATTTCCGTAATAATGTATCGGAACAACATCATTTATTTATTGCATAGTTTCGAGTTTTGGAAGCATGTGAGTCTATTATTGTTATCAAACGAGAAGAAGCGACCGAATGTATTTGAATTCTATTTTTCTGCCTTATGTAGGTCATTTTGTCACGCAAAACTCTGGTCTGTGTCAAGCGCTTAAGGTTCCGGTAATTTCACGGTCGATTTCCAGATTTTATAGTTGAAACTCGAGATGGCGTTAAAGGGGCCTTTTAATGTTTTGGTAAATTGACAAAATTAAAACAGTGTTTCAGATTCGCAAATTGTCGTTGTAGTTATGATATCTGTGAGAAAACAGTAATACTGAACATTAACCATGCTCTAAAATATCCATTATTTGCATCTTTTAAAATCCTGAAAATTATAAAGCGTTGCAACGCGAAACGATTACATAATTTGGAGAGTTCAGTAATTTTCGTTATATTGTGTGATACTGTGGGGATTGCTTACACATGAATAAAGTATAAAATACATCACTAGTTGTATGAGAACGGATAGACTAAGCGATTGACTTTTACTCCAGGGGTCAGTGGTTCGAGCCCAGTTGAGGGTTACTTTTTTCTTTCTTTAATTTTATTCTTGTTCTTTACTGGAGCTTTTTATATCCAATGTTTACATTTATCAATATAAAGCATTTAATGAGTGCCTTAAAACACGCAATGAGGTAAATTATGTTAATGACTAAGAATACATGTAGTTCACTTTAACGATTGCTTTATACGATTGAGCATATAAAACAGCCAAGTCAGAAATGGCGCAATTTATTTCCACCTACACTTCTCACACTAAACGTTAAACATGCTGAAACTGTCCAAATATTAGTAAATAAAAAAGGCGTCTTGACGTTGAAAAGGCTGCTAATTACCAGTCTCTTAGCCATGAGGTTTCAATTACCACTTTAGATCCACAATTATTTGAACAGAATTGAATTTCAATCAAATTAAAAGAAGTTCATTTTTTGTATTATTATTTAACAATTACAAGCAATATTATTACAATCGGGGCCTTTATAAAGATATTTGCTTTAAAGGTGTGCTTTATGTATATTCTTAATGATGTGTTTACATAATTTCAAACATAGTTCACTGGAGTACAGCACTCAACAAGTACATTAAATATCCAAATGGTAATGATGCGATTAAGAGCCAGTAATATATACGTTGGAGCATGGTATGGGGCATCCAATTTAACCAAAAAAATGTATACAAACAGAACGGTTATAGTTTAAATAGTTTCCAAAATTAAATTAACAGATTTGGCCACAATGCACAATCTACAATAAATGTAAGCGTAGTTCCGATAAGTGGATGGAATAAATTTGTCCAAACATTATGTGCGTATTGTTCGATTTTAATACAGACATTTGATAAGTTTATATAAATCAAAAATCAAATCCGCACTCAGCCTTTCAATTAAATGTTCAATTTTAATCCTTTCGTCAACAACCACTGTTTCCTCTGCCACACTCAAGTCTTTGTGTTCTTGAACGCTTTTCATTGTGAGCCCACTTGACCGGATTTGTTTGCATGGCAAAAAAAGAACGGTCGAGAAATTCAATAGGTATTATTTACCTTTCATATTTGATTTATTTCTGCAGATGAGCTTTGTCAATCATAATGATTTTTTTATCATATAGTGATCATTACAAAAATGTGGAATTTTATTATTGTACAACTCATTTTCTAGCGATTTGGGGACAAAGAAAGAGCATACAATGTTAACATCAATATATTTTACGGGTGTTATTGTAATGCAGTAAACGCGTTCACATAGAAGATGATTGATTATTCTTAATCATACAATAGATTTGACAACACCTACAATATTATCAGTTATAATCCGTAGATCTAGCGGTAATTAAAAGTAAGAACGTCGTTACCAGCAATTATTTTAAAACATTGCAATTTTTACCCAGTAATGCCTAGTGGACCCTCCCATCCTTCTAAATGGGATCATTTTATTTCCAAAATTATGGATGTCTAGTATATTTATTTCTATATTTAGAATATTTCTTACAGAAATTCCTTTGAGCAAACAGCGCAGACCCTGATGAGACGCCGCATCAGGGTCTGCGCTGTTTGCCAAGGCCTTTTTTCTAGACGCTAGGCATAAATGGGTTAAAAATAAATTTTAGATACGGGCGATTTGCTAAAATTCCCGCCGGTTCAATGTCTGGTATTTGAATTCGCTAACTTTGCGACCATTGGAAATACCGCGGTATACAGTGTATTTTTTCTCGGTTCTGATTAACGAAAAATTAGCAAATATTAAAAACCTAGAAACATAGTGCCAGATAGATATGATATACGGTAAATCCAAAACAGAGTGATGCTGACGGTTGTCAAAAATTATGAATAAACATAAAGTAACGGATATGTGTAAAAGAAAATTAGATTGTTACTTCGCGTAGTATATTCTATACTAGTTGATCTCTGCCGATGATACGTGTATCTTTCCCGTGTGGTTTCAGATGCGACAGTGCCAAGAGATGTACGACCGGCTGCAACTGGAGAAATCATCCAATGACGTGGGCATCCATTCTACGCCATTTCCTTTACTGCGGGGCCATACAATGATAACTCAATCACGCCCGCTCACTTATTCACTCCGGGAAACATCGAAAACCGCGCGGCCGGTGTCAATACGCTCCGCACCCGCATTCACTTTAAAAGAGGATACTTTCTTGAACGACAATTTAAACACATCAGTGGATTTAATTCCGGAACAAGTTACTGAGGCAACGGAAAACAGAAATGGTGCTGCTGATTACGACTATGATGAGCCTGGTCAACACAGAAATCGTGCAAGATTCGGACCAGAAGAACTATGTGAATATTTGGAACAAAATGGCTTCGGCCTGCCAAAAATGGTCAATACAAACTCCTTGTATAGACGCGGTGGTCAATCTCTTCCAAGAAACTATAAAAGTAGACCGCTGCCTCGAAATCCATCGAAACGGGAAAAGATCAAAGGTCGAGCTAGATTGGACCAAGAAATGGCCAACCTAAGGGCACTTGCTTTTTGTGAACAGCAAACACAGACAAAAACGTTCCGAACAGCGTCGGCGAACATGCGAAACCGGGATGTTCTTTTGATGGAGGAAGAGTTGAAAGAAAACATGCAACGCGATGGGTTTGATGACAACATTTATGATGACGACGATGATGACAAAGCAAGTATTGTGCGCATGCCCATAAAACAGGAAGAGCTGTTCTTGAGGATAAACAACTGGGTATCGGACGTGGAGAGCACCTGTCGCGTGTACAATCATCCACATGACCATGTAAGAGATGGCGTCACGAAGTGAAAATAGATACTAAATGTAATCGCTACGCAATCATTATTTTTACTCAAAACACGCTAATTCTTAAGATATTAGTATTTTGTTCAAATATCGTTTATAATTATGTGTTTATGACTAACATCAGTTTGCCACAAAAAAGGCTTATCATGCTGAACACGTATTCTGTTTGAAAGAGTAATTCTACCCCCACAACTGCTCATTTGGTCATTTCGGCTCAGGTACATTGTACTACTTAAGATGTATCATGGGTACTCTTAAGTATACTACAATCTACCCTGGGTACGGGAAATATACTAAAAGTATCCCGGATTAAGGCATGATGCCTTTATGCGTATTTTTCGTATCCTGGGTACATTGTAGTATACTTAAGGGTACCCATGTACTTTTAAGTAGTACCTAAATCGACAATGACCAATACCAGTATCTATGGGCTGCATTGGAATCACTTTATACCTTGTGTCCATCGGTATGTCTATCCAGATAAGTGTCATGTTTGATCTCAAAAGTCAAACTTCAACAAATAAGTCAAGTGTACAAATATGAAATTGTTTTATTCAGATATGTCTTACAAATTTCGCGTTGCATTTCCTTAGGCAACACACTATAATATACATTATTATATATTATATTTAACATATAAATAGATATGCATAAACAGCTACAATTACAAGATGTGTTTGTGTTTCTGTTTTCTTTTGCAAAATATGAATGACACTTTCCTTAGTGCAAATCATACGAGACCTACATTTCCTGAGCAAACACACGCAACAATATAATGTTGGCAAGTTACTTATTCAATTTTATCCTGTCAACATTAACGAGAGAACATCCCATCATAGAATTGATGCTGTTGTCAACACTGGTATGCGACGTCATGTGTGCATTTGTTTGCTCGCGCAAGTAGATCTATCTTCGTTTCTGCTAAATTTGAATAAAACTAAGCTCTTAAGGCCCAGTTTCACTATGATGCCGGTGTAAGTATTAAAATGTTTCATATCCCCGGGATGAATCGGGAAGGACCGGCAACGACCGGTGCGGCATCGGGAACAACCGGAACGGCATCGTAGCTCCACCGGGGCCTATACAGGCCCGGTAGAGCTACGGCAACGCCCAGGTGGAGCCCCGGCGAATGTCGGCAGAGTCCTGGTATAGCTACGGAACATCGGTAAACCGGCGCTCTGCCTGGACGCCACCGGCATTCACCGGGGCTCCGCCTGGGCACTACCGGCGACGACCATGATTAAACCAGGGCGTTGCCGTAGCTCTGCCGGTGTATGATGCCGGTATAGCCCCGGTAAGTGCCGGCGGAGTAACGGTAGACCAGGGCACTGCCGGAACGCTGCCGGCTTTCACCGGGGCTCCACCTGAGCATTACCGGCAACAACCGGGGCTCGGCCGGGGCTTCACCGGGATAAACCGTAGCTAGTCCGGGGTTGACCGGGACTCTGCCGGGTTGTTGACCGGCTTAGACCGGGGCGGCACCGGGAAATAGTGTAACCGCGTTAAACATTTTCGACGAATAATCCCGGTTCACGCCGGTCGACCGGCGTTAGCAAACTGGGATGGACCGGGGCTCCACCGGCAATAGTGAGACGTGGGCTTACTACGGGGAAAAGTGAACACAACAAATATGCATTTTTTTTTTAAGTGAATGCATAATGGAATTTAAGGCTAAGGTTTATGGTGTAAAGCACTTCTTAATTAATTTTGGAAGTTAAATAATTCGTTCCCCCGGATTTATTTTATATGTTGGTATTCCCTCTGCCAAGCAACGTATGGAGCGTTCTATGAAAACGTTTGGAAACACGAAGTTACCCGAATATCTAATTCAGAACTGTGCGTACTGTTAACACCAGTTTTAGACAAGAATCATGCTGAATAGTAGACGTAAGAAATTAGACGTAACAACGAACCAACGCTCCATATGTGTACACTTGAGTTCTGTCATCCTAAACGCATATACGACACGGTGACTTTTGCGCCGGAAAACTTGGTGATGTGTTGCAGGAGACTGGTTGTATGGCACTGACCCATATAGACCAACTAAGTTATTTGTTCACCCCAGACAGTCAGCAAAAGGTATTTTAGCCGCCGTCCTACGCAAACAATTATTCTTTACATATACAGGGGCGGATCCAGGATTTCTGGTTAGGAGGGGCGGGATATTGAAATATTTGCTGGGGGTCCGCTAGGGCCTCTTGTGGGTGCAGGACAAAGCCCTGTCAGGGGGTCCTGTGGGGCGAAGCTTTGACAACCACTTCTCGAGCACGTCACGCCTTATGTACTTTCATCAAAGTACCTTCTTATAATGCCAAAAAAGTGCATAGTTTATCCGTAATACGGATGGATATAGCCGGAAGAAATGCTATTAAGAAGAACACACTGACGGTTATCGCAAAGTTCGACTTGAAAAACCGGGCGACAAAGAGTCTAAAGTTAAAACATTTAGCGATTGTCTGTGTTTAGTGGGAAATGTTGTGTACGAAAAAGAAGAAAAATGAGTTTAACTAGGTGATTTAGATCTAGTTAAGTGTGAAACATCATATGAATTGACTACTTTGGCGATTTTAGGGGGGGGGGGGGGCGCACGTCGCTCCCGCTTACCCCCCTATCGCGATAGTCAAATGTGCATCATGCCATATTTCTCGTATAAAAGTTATAAATGCGAAAACCTGAACGCGAACAGAAGTGCGTGATTTTAGTGTACTACAAATTTTCGTCAGAAAACATGTTCATATCTCATTTCTACCGAAAACATCTTATAAATTCAATTCCGCGATAAGATAGATAGTTTTAGCGTTAAGGCAATTGAACGATGTATTTTGTTATCGAATTGCATTTCTCGAACATATCTTGCCGTGTCATTGACGAAAATCATAGTTACGAAGATTAGGTAAATGATTGTTCGTAAACAGTTTCAATCAGATTTTTGCAGAGTTTTATGGATTTGTTAAAACACGTCTGCATCGTTATAAACTTCACATTTCACACGCATTACTTGGCCTATTTGAAAGTAGACAAATTAGATCAGAAATTGTAGACATAACTTTGGCAAAACTATAATCGCACAAAATCATTGATCGTATAATATGATAAGATTTTGCTAACTGCGCAAAGCCCACAATATGTGTTTGTCCTAGATGTCATGTGATTTTCATATGTAATTTAGCTGTATACATGTAAATATACAACGTTGTTAATAACTATACTTGCTAGGGTGACTTACATGCTCCGTGAGCCGAGTGTGTTCTATTTCGTATCGGGTATGTTCTATTTCGTATCGGGTGTGTTCTATTTCGTATCGGTTATTACTTTCAAATGTATAGATTGTACACAAAAAGTCAAGATAAAACGTCATTACTTAAAGCGCTTTCGACCTAGGGAAATAACTTACATCTTCCATTGAAAACCAATAGTAGTTATCGACCTTCTTTACTGAGAACGACTTTGTGCATTAATTGGCAGCTTTTACGTCTGATGCAAAAGTTCGTTTTCTTAATTCATCTGATCAATAAATTGCATGGAACTTATTAACCTAGCGCTAAAAATATACGTACAGTGCTAAGATATAAGTACAAAGAGACACATGTGACCTTGACATTAGCTCCATTAATAGAAAAATCGAAAATCGCAATATGCATGTACCGACATTAAATTGCTACCACGTAGATTCTTTAAAGGTTGTATGTAGATTCTCTAAAGGTTGTTGTTTTCAAAACTTACTCGCCATAAGGATTCAATTGCTCACCATTTGCTTTTAACTGTTCATAAGTAACTTCAGTTAAAAGGTGTGAGGATGATGCTCGACATTATCTTTAATGTACTGTGTTAATTACCGTTTTATATTACGTAAATGGTAAAACTGTAATTATTTGTTAAACAATCTCCTGTAAACGCTGACTTTAATGACCGTCAATCAAAAATTATAGTCGCCAATTAACACCGCCCTCATAAGCATTCTCGGAACCGATTGGACGGCGACAATTACAGTTTGGCGACCAGAAAGTAACAAGAGAACATCACTACAACGTACATCACCGACATCAGCACCACAATCATCACAACCGTCACCAAACAAACTCCACCACGACCACCACAACCATCACCACCATCATCACGACGACCATCCCCACCACAATTACCACCACCATTGTATTGGAACGCGTTTGTTTTTCAAAAGATCTAGTGTAGATTTTTCCAATTTTAAAGCATGTTCTTAGTTTTCAATTATTTTGTATTTTCAGAAGTATTGTCTACATCAACCACCGTTGTTTTTTACGGAACCAATAAATCCGTTAACTTACGACTGGAATTCAATTGTTACTTGGAGTCGTTAAAGTTAAAAAACAATGGACGTAAGCAATGGATGGACAGACGATAAGAAGATCCGAGCGGATTGGAAGGCGGACCATGTCGCACAAGAAAAAACAAGCCCAGCACAAGATACAGATAAGCTTCCTAGAAATAAGTCAAGATCGCAAACGTCTTCGACTCAGAGGACTAAATTGGAGTTGGCAAAACTCTAACTAGAGTATGAAAAAAGACAGGCAGACATAAAACTACAAGAACTACGTTTACAAGAAAATATTTTAAAAGAAGAATTCAACTTGAGAATGGAAGAGACGAAGCTGTACATGATGGAACAAGATTGCTCAGACCTGTCCTCATGCAGCAGTGGACATACATACCTAAGGACCTTAGACTATATAAACAGCCTTCCTGAACCGCAGTCTACTCCTCAGCTGCAGTCTACGCCTCAGCCACAGTCTGCGTCTCAGCCGCAGTCTACGCCTTGGCTGCAATCTACGCTTCTGCCGCAGTCTACGCCTCAGCCACAGTCTATGCTTCAGCTGCAGTCTTCGCCTAAGCTGCAGTCTACGCTTCAGCCTCAGTCAACGCCTCAGCCAAAGTTTGCTCCTCAGCCGCAGTCTACTCCTCAGCTGCAGTCTATGCCTTGGTTGCAGTCTACGCTTCAGCCGCAGTCTACGCCTTTGCTGCAGTCTACGCTTCAGCTGCAGTCTACGCCTCAGCTGCAGCCTACTCATCCTCCGCAGTCTTCGCCTCCTCCACAGTCTATGCCTCAGCTGCAGTCTTCGCCTTGTCTGCAGTCTGCGCCTCAGCTGCAGTCTACGCCCTTGCTGCAGTCTACGCTTCAGCCGCAATCTACGCCTCAGCCGCAGTCTACGCCCCAGCTGCAGTCTACGCCTTGTCTGCAGTCTGCACCTCAGCTGCAGTCTACGCCTTTGCTGCAGTCTACGCCTCAGCCGCTGTCTACGCCTTATCTGCAATCTGCGCCGCAGATGCAGTCTACGCCTTTGCTGCAGTCTATGCTACAGCCGCAGTCTACGCCTCCTCCGCAGTCTACGCCTTTGCTGCAGTCTACGCCTCAGCTGCAGTCTATGCCTTTGCTGCAGTCTACGCTTCAGCCGCAGTCTACGCCTCCTCCGCAGTCTATGCCTCCTCCGCAGTCTACGCCTCAGCTGCAGTCTATGCCTCAGCTGCAGTCTACGCCTTGTCTGCAGTCTGCGCCTCAGCTGCAGTCTACGTCTTTGCTGCAGTCTACTCCTCTGCAGTCTATGCCTCTTCCACAGTCTACGCCTCAGCTGCAGTCTATGCCTCAGCTGCAGTCTACGCCTTGTCTGCAGTCTGCGCCTCAGCTGCAGTCTACGACTCAGCTGCAGTCTACTCCTCTGCAGTCTATGCCTCTTCCACAGTCTACGCCTCAGCTGCAGTCTACGACTCAGCTGCAGTCTACGCCTTGTCTGCAGTCTGCGCCTCAGCTGCAGTCTACGCCTTTGCTGCAGTCTACGCTTCAGCTGCAGTCTACGCCTCAGCCGCAATCTACGCCTCAGCTGCAGTCTACGCCTTGTCTGCAGTCTGCGCCTCAGCTGCAGTCTACGCCTTTGCTGCAGTCTACGCCTCAGCCGCTGTCTACGCCTTGTGTGCAATCTGCGCCTCAGCTACAGTCTACGCCTTTGCTGTAGTCTACGCTTCAGCCGCAGTCTACGCCTCAGCCGCAGTCTACGCCTCAGCTGCAGTCTACGCCTTGTCTGCAGTCTGCGCCTCAGCTGCAGTCTACGCCTTTGCTGCAGTCTACGCCTCAGCCGCTGTCTACGCCTTGTCTGCAATCTGCACCTCAGATGCAGTCTACACCTTTGCTGCAGTCTTAGCTTCAGCCGCAGTCTACGCCTCAGCTGCAGTCTACGCCTCCTCTGCAGTCTACACCTCCTCTGCAGTCTACACCTCCTCCACAGTTTTCGCCACAGCTGCAGTCTATGCCTCAGCTGCAGTCTACGCCTTGTCTGCAGTCTGCGCCTCAGCTGCAGTCTACGTCTTTGCTGCAGTCTACGCCTCAGCCGCAGTCTACGCCTCAGCCGCAGTATACGCCTTGTCTGCAGTCTGCTCCTCAGCTGCAGTCTACGCCTCTGCTGCAGTCTACGCCTCAGCCGCTGCAGGCATTGAAGAATTTTACCAGAGCCACTCGCCCTGCAGGGCGAGTGGGCCTGACAATCCACTCACCCTTCGCTTTAATCTACTCGCCCTGCATTTAAAAAATATATATATCTATATTTATAGTTATGATAAACAAGAACCTTTTTAACCTACGTAACATAGTGACACTAAACTGCAAACAAATTAACTACATTATCTGATGGATTTTATTTGCTTTCCTTACGTTTTCTGCACCTGTTTCCTTTTCTCAACACTTTCCGCTTCTCGTTTTGATGACCTTTCTTTCTGTTCCCTGTCTCCACCACCTTGCAGATATTTTAAAATAGAACCCTTTTCGATGCTGAGTTTTAATATTTCAGACAAACTTTTACTGAAAGACACGCTTGATTGACAAATGGTTAAAATACAGTAATTTTTGGCTAAGGCTTCTGATCACGAATTATTATGTTTATTAATAATTATTGTTTCTGTTTATTTTTAATTAAATATAAGAAGTATTATAATTAACCAGTTATGTATTATTTCTTTATTGATATTTACATTAAAATGATTTTTTATTCTTCACAGAATGACCAATATATTTAACCTTTTTTTTCACTATTAATCGATTAGCTAAGAGCACTGACAGATACGAAAAGAGCGCAGCCGATTTCGAGAATTATTTTTACTGTGCCCGTGACGTCATGTTTTCATTGTCAAAACGAAAGTGCAGTTTCTGTGTAAACTAAACCTATTGTTTGTTCGTTCGAAAAAAAATCGCAATTTGTATCGATGTGGCAGGAGTTCTGGAACTCCAGAAATACTCGCCCGACCGTCAACTTCACTCGCATATGCGAGTGGTCGAGTAGATTCTTCAATGCCTGCGCTGTCTACGCCTTGTCTGCAATCTGCGCCTCAGATGCAGTCTACGCCTTTAATGCAGTCTATGCCTCAGCCGCAGTCTACGCCTCATCTGCAGTCAGCGCCTCATTTGCAGTCAGCGCCTCAGCTGCAGTCTATGCCTCAGCTAGAGTCTGTGCTCAAGCTGCAGTCTACGCCTCATCTTCAGTCTGCGCCTCAGCTGCAGTCTACGCCTCAGTCGCTGTCTACGTCTCCGCCGCAGTCTTCTCCTCAGCTGCAGTGTATGCCTTGGTTGCAGTCTACGCCTCCTCCGCAGTCTACGCCTTTGCTGCAGTCTACGCTTCAGCTGCAGTCTATGCCTTTGCTGCAGTCTACCCCTTTGCTGCAGTCTACGCTTCAGCCGCAGTCTACGCCTCCTCTGCAGTCTACATCTCCTCCGCAGTCTACGCCTCAGCTGCAGTCTATGCCTCAGCTGCAGTCTACGCCTTGTCTGCAGTCTGCGCATCAGCTGCAGTCTAAGCCTTTGCTGCAGTCTACGCTTCAGCCGCAGTCTGCGCTTCAGCTGCAGTCTACGCCTCAGCTGCAGTCTACGCTTCAGCTGCAATCTACGTCTTGCCCGCAGTCTATGCCGCAGCCTATGCCTCAGCCGCCGTCTATGCCTCTGCTGCAGTCTTCGCCTCAGCTGCAGTCTACGCTTTAGCCGCAGTCTGCGCTTCAGCTGCAGTCTCCGCCTCAACCGCAGTCTACGCCTCAGCCGCAGTCTACGCCTCGGCTGCAGTCTACACCTTAGCCGCAGTCAACGCCTTGGCTGCAGTCTACGCCCCAGCCGCAGTCTATGCCTCAGCCATAGTCTATGCCTCAGCCGCAGTCTATGCCTCAGCCACAGTCTACGACTCAGCTGCAGTCTTTGCTACAGCTGCAGTCTACGCCTCATCTGCAGTCTGCGCCTCAGTTGCAGTCTACGCCTTTTCCTGGTAGTCACTTACCTTTTGAACAGGTTATGCCTTCTTATCAGGTGCAAAACGCTAAGGGTGTAACAGATGCGCCATTTGTGTCAGACTTTTCCAAATACCTGATCAAGAAAGAGTTACTAATGGAACGTTTCTCAAGCTTTAATGATCCGCCTGGATCTTACCCAATATGGAAAGCCAGCTTTCAGGGTATAGTTGCTGAACTTGGAATGGGTCTATATGAAGAACTCAACTTGGTCATAAAATATGTGGGACCCAATTCTACCCAAGCAAACAGTATTCGAGTCGCTTATGCATTTAATCCTGCCAGGGCAATACAGCAAATATGGAATAGATTAAATGAACGTTATGACAGGCCAGAAATGGTTGAGGCATCTTTCAGAGAAAAGCTGGCTCGTGTACCCAAAATAAACAATAACAATGAACACGCACACATGTATGAATTGTTAGATATAGTTACAGAAATTGAATCTTTGATGCAAGACGAAAGCTATAAGGCACTGTTAGGGTATTTTGACACGTCGGTCGGTGTGAATTCAGTCTTACTGAAGCTGCCACAATTCATTCAGAACAAGTGGATAGATAGAGCAGCCAAACATAAACAAATTAACTATGTGGTTTATCCATCCTTCTGTGTGTTCACCGAATTTCTCTCTGAGATGTGTTCACGTTGCAACGATCCAGGCCTTGTGATCCCTTCGCAAGATCACATTGCTGGCTCAAGGGAACGTTCTTTTGCTACCAGGACAAATGCCACAGGTCCAACTAGAGCTGGGACATCGACTAATAACAGGCATTTTATAAATGTCAAGAAAACTGAAATGGGTGATTCAAAGTCAGAAAGGAAGAATAAGTGCATTTTGCACGGAGTGGGACATCCTTTGAATGCCTGTAGACTCTTCCGACAAAAATCATTGCAGGAAAGAAAAAATTTATTACGAGAAAACAAAATTTGCTTCCGTTGCTGTGAGACTGATGAGCATTCATTTCGCAGATGCCCGAAAGATGTTATATACAAAATTTGTCAGGACAGATCGCACGCTACGGCCATGCATGGCGAAGTAAGAAGTTCAACATTGCTAAAACAACAGCATAATAGTGGGGAGCAGACAGCTGATATGTCAAGTAAAATTTCAGCGTTATGCACGTCATTATGTGGTGACTTCAGTGGGCGCTCCTGTTTCAAGACTATGCGTGTTAAGGTGCATATAAACCCAGGCCAGCAAGTGTTTGTCTATGCCATGCATGATGATCAAAGCAACAGAACTTTAGCTAACCCAGCTCTTTTAGACGAACTTGGAGTGACTGGGCAGGTGCAAAGGTACACACTCAACTCCTGTGGTGGAAGTACGGTCATCAATGCACGCATTGTCCCAGAAATGTACATAAGATCTGCTGATGGTAATAGTGAACTGACATTGAACAATGCCGTCGAATGTGACATTCCAAATGATCGATCTGAAATTCCCACACCAGAAATAACTCACCATTACCCTCATCTCAATGGTCTCACTAGTTGTATACCACCTTTGGACGAAAAGGCTGAAATTGGTTTGATCATTGGAAGGGATACGCTCGAAGCACATCCTGTTTAGGAACAGGTGGTTGGGCGGAAGGGTGAACCATTTGCGCAGCGTCTCCACTTAGGATGGGTTATTGTGGGCGAAGTGTGCCTAGGCAAAGTTCACCAACCCTGCTTCCATAAACACTTTCAAGACTCATGTTACAAATGGTCGTCCTTCATTGTTTGCCCCATGCAAAAGTGATCTGGCTCTTAAAGAACAACTTGATCATGGCTTGTTGGACGATAGTCTTGGCAAGGATGTGTTTAAAACAACAAGATATTTATTTCCTAAAGATTATGAATGAAAGTATGAAGAAGGATGGCAGTGGACATTGGAAAGCCCCACTTCCATTCGTGGAACCAAGGCCCCGATTGCCAAATAACAGGATCCAGGTGTAAAAAAGGGCTCAGATTCTCGACAATTCTTAAAAGAAGAATCTTACAAAACAGCGCCACATCGTCGAGTTTATGGATCAGGTCTTCAAATCAGGTGCAGCGGAAAAGGCTCCTGCATTACCACAGGGGACAGAAACCTGGTATTTACCCCTTTTTGGCGTGTACCATCCACGGAAACCTGACAAAATCAGAGGTGTTTTTGACTCTTCAGTGGTTTTCAATAGCAACTCTTTGAACGCAGTGCTTCTGTTTGGTCCGAACTTCACCAACAACTTGCTTGGAGTTCTGCTGAGATTCAGGCGCCATCATGTGCGACATCCAACAGATGTTTTACTGTTTTTTGGTTGAGGAGACTCATAGAGACTTCCTGAGGTTCTTTTGGTATGAGTCTAATGATAAATCTAAACCACTGACTGAGTACCGCATGACAGTTCATGTTTTTGGAAACACTCCCTCTCCATCTGTAGCTACGTATGGTCTTCGTAAGACTGTAGAAAATGCTGAACCAGAAAAAAAGAGGTTTGTTGAAAACGACTTCTATGTTGATGACGGATTTACTTCCTGCGTTACCTCAGAAGAAGCTATTAGGTTGATAGGAATGACACAACAAGCACTGAAGACCGCAAACATTAAACTTCAAAAAATAGTTTAGAACTCAATTGAAGTAATGGCTGCCTTCCCAGCAGAAGACAGAGCACAAAGTGTGTCGTCGCTGGACATCTTTGCCGATGATCTTCCCATTCAGGCCAGTCTTGGTTTGTCCTGGAATATCAGTGAAGATCTGTTTAGTTTCAACCTCAACATACCTGATACGCCGTTTACCAAGCGCGGTGTAATCTCTGCTGTCAGCAGCATATTTGACCCTCTTGGATTTCTAAGCCCAATCACTTTTCAAGGTAAAATTCTTGCTCGTGAGATCACAGCTCATGGTTCAGGCATGTGGGATGAAAGGTTGCCTGATCATCTTGAGAAAAAGTGGAAACTTTGGAAGGAGTTACTTAAATCTACTAAAGGAATTCGCATTCGGAGAAAGTTCCTACTAAACGATTTGAGCTACGCAGATTCATTTAAGGTAGATGTGTTCTCAGATGCATCCGAAAAGGCGATCTCTGCAGTCGCATATATGAGAGCCTTATTTGGTTCAAAGGAAGAAGTTGGTTTCATCATGGGTAAATCCAAACTGACTCCAGCTGGGGGCACCACTATTCCTAGACTAGAACTGTGCGCCGCTCTTCTTGCCACAGAATTAGCAAATGTAATTGCAGACCAATTGAGTATTTCCTTGGAGAATTTCTTGTACCACACAGACAGTAGAGTCGTTTTGGGATACATTCATAATCGAAAACGTCGCTTCTACACATATGTTGCCAACCGAGTTGACATTGTCCTTAAACAACCTAACCCACAAAAGTGGCAGTATGTGGTCACGCAAAACAATCCAGCAGACTTGGGTACCAGACCTTTGACTTCTCCTAATGAGCTGACAAGAAGTATATGAATCCTTGGAACAACCCTGTCGAATCAAAGGGACTCCTGTTACAACAAGGACAATACAGCATTCGAGCTTGTGGATGAAGAGAATGACTGTGAAATCCGTCGCTCTTTGAATGTAAAAGCTACCAAGGTTAAAGAAAACTTAGCCTCAAGGTTTGAACGATTCTTAACTTGGAAATCTCTGGTAAAGGCCATCTGCATTCTTAAAAGAGTATGTCGATCTCACAAAAGGGATGGTATTGTCGCTGTCGATAGCGTAGAAGAGCTCAAAGAAGCCGAGCAGTTTGTTATCAAGTCGACCCAAAGAGCAGCGTTTGAAGAAGAGCTGTTGTCCCTAAAAAGTAGAGAGAAGATACTGTCAAATACTAGTAGTAAAATCATTCAGCTCACACCTTTTCTGGACGGGGATGGGATTCTTTGTGTAGGTGGTCGGATCAGAAGATCACTCGTGGAAAACACACTTAAACACCCTATAATACCCCCAAGGAAATGTCACGTCGCTGCACTTCTAACGCGACACTTTTATGAAAAGGTTCAACACCAGGGAAGAACGATAACAGAGGCCTCTATTCGCAGCCATGGATATTGGGTCATTGGGGGCAAAAGATTAGTTTCTTCTATAATACACGCTTCGCGGAATGTTCCAACAACAACAAATGGCCGAACTCCCAGCAGAAAAAGTCACGCCCACAGTGCCCTTTACTTGTGTTGTTGTTGATGTGTTCGGTCCGTGGCACGTGACAACCCGCAAGACACGAGGTGGAAAAGCTGAAAGTAAGAGGTCGGCTGTACTATACTCGTGTCAGTTCACAAGGGCTGTTCATATCGAATTGGTAGAGGACATCTCCAGTTCTGCCTTCATTAACTCTCTTCGTAGATTTGTTGCGCTTAGAGGTCCAATACAGGAAATCCGGTCGGACTGGGGAACCAATTTTATTGGCGCACTTGGTGACCTTGGTGCCCAAGCTATATGTGTTGAAAAGGATCCTGTGGTCGCGCATCTAAAAGACAACAAGATAATTTGGAGATTCAACCCTCCTCATGCGTCGCATATGGGAGGTTCATGGGAACGTCTAATAGGTATTGCAAGAAGAGTTCTGGACTCTATGCTACTTGGAAACCATGGTAGAGCATTAACACACGAAGTACTCTCTACGTTCATGTATGAAGTCTGTGCTATAATCAACTCGCGACCTATAGCCCAGATATCCTACGACCCAGAAGTACCAGAAGTCATGACTCCTGCTTTACTTCTTACGCAGAAACGTGTCAGCTTAGCGGACTAATCACCACAGAGAGTTTAAAAGAGATATACTCTTCTCAATGGAAGTTTGTGCAGGTTTTGTCATACACGTTCTGGAAACGTTGGAAACAAGGTTACCTACAGTGCTTGCAGAAAAGACAGAAATGGCAGCTGGAGGAAGAAAATGTGCGAGCTGGAGATGTCGTTATCCTCACAGGTCAGGAGTTGCATCGGAATCGTTGGCCACTGGGTGTGATTGAGAGCATCTATCCTAGCGAAGACGGCAAGGTCCGGTCTGTGGAAGTGCGTGTCGTGCAGGATGGGAAGACTTCGAACTTTGTCAGACCAATTACTGAGCTCATCAGGTTGATTGACTGAACTACAGTTTTATTCCAAGCATGTGTGAATTGGTTTGAACATGCATAAGCAATTATTAATTTGATATGAACATCATCTTGAGTGTTTTGTCCAGTTTCATGTACCTTGTATATGTGTTTAGCATTTTATGTGTTATGCTTTACTGTGTAGTATGTTTCCATTTCTACAAGATGTTTTTTGAACTTTATTTTCAGTTTATGAAAGATAATAGTATATTTTCTGGTTTTTGAGACATTAATATGATTAAGTGCTTGGCATAAATTCGCCTAAGGCTATTGTTATTGACAATATCATGTATATTGTAGTTCATTGTTAAAACCTTACATTGTGTTCCAATATTTTATCTTAAATTGTGTGTGATATCTTTGATATCAGGTGGGGAGTGTATTGGAACGCGTTTGTTTTTCAAAAGATCTGGTGTAATGTAGCCTTTATTTTTCTGGGAAGCTTATCGTGGTTACTCCATACAATGCGCGCATCAAATTTGATAATCCTCGTATGCTAGACTTTTTCCACTGTAAGTTTAGATTTTAATGTTAATAATGTGTCATTCTATACAAAGTAAATATTAATAAATTCATTTTTCTTCTGTAAATGTGACCATGCTCAATTTCTATGGTTTCGTTCTCATAGTTTAGTACCCTACATTTTTGTGTTTTCACCACTTTTAAGCTTGGGAACATATAATTAGTTACTAAATACACATATTAGGAAGCTTATGGTTTATCTCATAATAATTTTTACGTTGTGTGTATTATTGCAGCTTAATGCCGAGATTTTTCAAATTTTAAAGCATGTTCTTAGTTTTTAATTATTTTGTATTTTCAGACGTATTGTCTACATCAACCACCGTTGTTTTTTTTACGGAACCAACAAATCCGTTAACTTACGACTGGAATTCAATTGTTACTTGGAGTCGTTAAAACCATCATTATCACCACCACCACCACAAGGACCATCACCACCAATACCACAACCAATATAACCCATATCACCACAAACATCACAAATACCACCACCTCCATCACCTCCAACACCATCACCACCACAATCTCCACAACACCATCATCACCACCATCAACACCAACACCACCATCACCACCACCAAGACTTCTATCACGTTCCCTACCACCATCACCACCACCCAAACATCACTAACATCATCATCACCGCCTCCACAGCCACCATCACGACCACTATCACCACCACCGCTCCCATAAAAACGACCACAATTGCCACCACCACCATAAAGACCATCTACGTCACCAATACCATCACCACCACCAAAACCACCACCATCACAACAACAACCACCATAACAATCACCATCATCACCACACAAACAACAACCACCACCACTACCATCAAAACGACCACAATCATCACCACGACCATCAGCACCACCATCACCGCCACCATCATATTCACACTCATCACCACCATCAAATGGAACATCTCCACCAATACCACCATTACCATAACCATCATCACAACCATCAACAAACTCACTATCACCACCACCATCATCACCACCACTATCCCCACCACCATCAACACCATAATCTCCATCAACCACAATCACCAACAACACCATCACCACTATCACTTTCATAACAATCCCCACCACCATTCCCACCAACACCGCCATCACAACCATTTCCATCACCGTCAACACCACCATCACAATAACTACTTACACCACCATAAACATCATTTCCATCACAATCATCGTCGTCATCGCCCACAACACCACCATCACCACCACCATTCCAATCACCATCACCACCATCACAACCACCATCACCCCAAAAACTTCCATCACCTTCACCATCACCACCACCACAATCACCACCATCACACCTATATCTCTATCAAAACCACCATCACAACCACCAATTCCACCACAATCACCATCACCACCACCACCAGAGCCACACCAACAAATTACCTCTATCATCACCAACATTACCATTTCCACCACCATCATCACCACCACCACCATCAAAATCACAATCACTACCATCACCACCTTTATCTTCATCAACACACCATCACCACCACCAATTCCACCACAATCACCACCACCACTGGAGCCACACCAACAATCAGCAACAACATGACCAATTACCTCCATCATCACCAACATTACCATTTCTACCACCACCATCACCACCACCATCACCACCACCATCACCACCACCATCACAAGCATCAACACCAGCATAACCTTCATCACTACCAATATCACCTCTCACCACTTCCATCACCATCACCACCACCATCGTCCCCTTCAACACCATTACCACCGTTACCACCATTATCACGTCCACAATCCCTTTAACAATCTCTACAATCACCAACACCATCATCATCACCACCACCATCACCATCTTCCCCATTATCACAACCACCACCACCACCTTGACATTCATCACCGCCATCACCTTCACCATCAACAGCACCACCTCCATCACAATCACTACCAACACCACCACCGTCATCACAAACACTATCATAACCATCACCATAATGACACCACAACTATCGCCTTCACCATCACCACCAACATCACCACCATCAACAACATCACCAACACCACAATCAATACCACCACCATTACCACCACCGTAATCACTATCACAACTAACGTCACAACCATCACCGCCACCGTCACAACTATTACCTTAACCATAACCACCACCACAAACACCATCAACAACAGCATCGCCATCACCATAACATTCACCACCATCATCACCGCCATCATCGCCAACACCATCATCACAACCATCACCACCACCACAATAACCACAATCACCAGCACTATCACCATTTCCACAACCACCATCATCATCATCTTGCAAATCATCATTATTTTCCTTGTTAATCTAACAAAATGTATTTTCTTATAAAAAGTAATTATACATGGACAAATTAGGAATGTGTGTTTGTATTTTACGGGATTTTTTACACATAAATATAAAAAAATATTATTCAGTCGCTCCAAATTATTTAATATGCAACGATGTTCAGCCTCTACGGAACGTCCAAGTTGAGGAATCTTCATGGCATCCGTAAAATTTGTGCCATACTTCTTCAGCAGTGGAACCGGATCGTGTTAGTGTCCCATCTGACACGAACTGGAAACTGACCTAAAAATAAATTAAACGCTTCTAACTTGAAAATGAACAATTAGCTCTTTTTTCTCCTTCTCCAGATCTTACCCCCGCCGAATACACACATTGAAAAGCAGATCAATGTATTAACACCGCATATAAATGCAAACAAATCAGCATAAATTAAGTCGAATGGACAGTGTTGTCTGCCTGCTTACCAACAGCAGTAATGCTTACCAAAGGAAGTCAACAACAATCGAACATCACAATTATCGCTTTAATCATACCTGTCTAACGTCATCTTTGACCTTTAAAAATGCTATCTCATATCTTTGTATTCACAGCAATGGCAGAGATGACGGTCCATACTTCAGTCTGGTATAGGTGACATTCAGCGGTTGACCAGGGTGTATCGGAACCCATGTGGAGTTCCTGCCCTTATCGATATGCACGGACAGCTGTTGAACAAAAATATGTTAGACATACCACCACGACGTTTATTGGATACGGACAAAGAATACGTCGCCAATATTTTTGTCCAAATATATTGATTAAATTGTAAAGTATTCCAATTAACCATTTGCTATATTGTTTCCAAATTAGTTGCAGATAAATAACATAAACACGTATTAGCAAATATAGGTAAATTAGAATACGTCCATTTGTAACAAAAGGTCAGAGTTTACGTTATACTGCAGCACTGAAAAAAGAGATAAGATTATGTAAGACCTTGCTTACTGCATTTGGTAAACAGTTTTCCTGTTGGAAAACAGAACGAAAACGCTATAGATTAGACTTGATTTTCAGAGCTAAGGCGTTTAACACTGTTTACGCTTACTCGGACTCGCTTTCGCACCATCGACCCACGTCAGTGTGTTTACTTTTGCGGGCAAAAAAAGTGTGTCCCTCGCTGTAAACTGAGGAGCCTTGCCCGAGTTTGAGCTTCAACGACGTTAAAACGTCCTAGCTCTATAAATCAAGTCGAATGTACAGTGTTGTCTGTCTGCATACCAACAGCAGTAATGCTTACCAAAAGAAGTCAACAAAAATCGCACATCACAATTATTGCTTTATTAAAGAATACCTGTCTAACGTCATCTTTGACATTTAAAAATGATATCATTTATCTTTTTATTCACAACAATGGCAGAGATGTCGGTCCATACTTCAGTCTGGTATAGGTGACCTTCAGCGTTTGGTCATGGTTTCTCGGAGCCCATGTAGAGTTCCTGCCCTTATCCCAATGCACGGACAGCTGTTGAATAAACATATGTTAGAGATACCACCACGACATATATTGGATACAGACAAAGAATACATCGCCAATATGTTGTGTTCAAATATATTGATTAGATTGTAAAGTGTTCCAAATGACTATGTGCTATATTTTTTTCCAAATTAGTTGCAGATAAATAACGTAAACACGTATTAGCATATAAAAGTAAATTAGAATATGTCCATATGCAACAAAATGTCAGAGTTTACGTTATACTGCAGCACTTAAAAGAAATAAGATGATGCAAGACCTTACTTTCTGCCTTTGGTAAACAGTACTGCTGTTGGAAAACAGAACGAACCCGCTATCGATTAAACTTGATTTTCAGAGCTAAGGCGTGTTAACACTGTTTACGCTGACTCGGACTCGCTTTCGCACCATCGACCCACGTTAGTGTGTTTACGCTTGCGGGCAAAAACGTGTGTCCCTCGCTGTAAACTGAGGAGCCTTGCCCAAGTTTGAGCGCCAACAATGTTTAAACGACCTAGCTCTATAAATCAAGTCGAATGGACAGTGTTGCTCGTCTGCATACCAACAGCAGTTATGCTTACCAAAGCAAGTCAACAACAATCGCACATCACAATTATCTCTTTAATTAAGCAAAACTGTCTAACGTCATCTTTGACCGTTAAAAATTATACCACTTATCTTTTTATTAACAGCAATGGCAGAGATGACGATCCACAATTCAGACGGGAATATGTGACCTTCAAAGGTTGGCCATGGCCATAGTGTATCAGCTGTTGAACAAAAATATGTTAGAGATACCACCAACGACGTATATTGGATAGAGACAAAGAATTTGTCCCTGATTTTTTGTCCAATCTATTGATTTAAGTTGAAAAAAGTTCCAACTGACAATGTGCTATATTTATTCCAAATTAGTTGCAGCGAGAAAACCTTCCATTTACGAGAATTGACAGTGTCAAAAGTTCAAAACGATCCGTTAAAATACACATACACATTTAGGCGCACGTGTGAATTGTTTAATACCTATATTTTTCATGGGGAATATAAAACGCATATAAATTTGTTTTTACTTTTAAGGTTATGCTCCTTTTCATTAATATCATGTTTTTTAATACTTCGATAGGTAAATTAGTCACCTAAAACTATTTTGTTTCAACAAGTTTTACATCTCCATTTCAATTAAGTAAAACACAGTCAAAAAACGTATGTTTCTCACAAACACCGTCTCAATTGCAAAGCACACACCGATACAGCATGCGTAACACAACTTCATATTTACCTTATCAGGTTAACTACACATCAACACATCCATCCAATTCAATATCCCGACAACCAATGGTCTAAACAATCAAGTTTAACACCTTACCATATCACCTGATCGCATCTCAGAAAGGTGCAACACGCCATTAGAACAACTCAACAGATGAAGTGGTGGTACATATTTAATCCTTTACCACTTAGGAACGTATTTTGACGTATGTGTAGTTCCGTAGAAAGTTCAATTAAATTGAAGACCTTTTTACTAAATTCAAATTTAAAGGCATCATCTCCAACCCTTAGATACTGATGAGCAGCAAACAGCATAAAACCTGAACATACTTCGAGTTACTCGCAGACTGTTCTGGTTTTATGCTGTTTGCATATAGGCATTTTTAATTTACTTCTGAGCGGGAAAGGGAAAATCGAGTGAAGGTTTTTTGCGGTAAAAACATCGTCCGATTTCGAATAAGATCGTGTTGGCATCTAGTGCCAGGTAAAGCACTGAGCAATGTTCAGTTATAATTAAGGTATCGGGCAAAGCCTGTGCAGACATAGGACGGCCACCTGTACAGAAATCAGAATTCAAAATCATTTAAAAAAAAACTACCGAAATAGTATAATGTCATGTCGAGGGAAAATCGTTTAATTATCTAACCACAAATGTTTGCGTACTCGGTCAGCACGTCTGGAAATCGTTCCTGAACGCCTGAATATGCTACATTATTTGCCAGTTTGCTATATTTGCTTTTGTAAATTCAATTTTATATCGAAATGATTTGTGCTAAAATGCTCCATATACAACTCGCAGTGAGATTTAAAAAGACCCGCGTCATGCGAAAATGGGTCTTATGCCATATGCGACAATCATAGCTTTAGCCCACATAGTCTGCGCATCTCTCAGTCTGGTCAAGAGATACATAATGAGACCATAAAACACCAAGTGATTTTATAGCGGACAGCATCGCATCTGGCCAGACTACGCAAATGCACATGCTGGGCTTGAGCTACGCTGGCCGAAACGCCATAAGACCCATTTTCGCATGACGTGGCTATGAATGTGTGATTTGAATGTTTCGAAAGAAAACTGCGTGTTAAATATTAACATACGATATATTTCGATGGTGTAGAAATAAACTCATAATAAGCCATATGAGGACACATATGATGTGAACTCCCGAAGTATACTTTGTATCTACTAACACTAATGTGTTGTTAAAAAATAATAATACACATTTCATGCGGTGAATATGCGACTTACAAGTGAAAACACACACACACACAATAGTTAAACTTTTGTTTTCAATGTATTTATTTAGAAACGAAAATTTCAAACTATTTCAAAGTCAGCATTTACGCCGACTACCTTTTTAAAAGATATTTCTTGTTATATTTAGTGTTTTTTTTAATATTCGGTTTTAGCGATTATAAAGCATTTTTGAGGTTGTTTATAGTATACATGTTTTCTTGTTATATTTGTGTTTTTTTATTCGGTTTTAGCGATTATGAAGCATTTTTGCTGTTGTCTATCGTATCCCTGAATTATTGTTGAACTCCTGTTCAAAGTTTTATAGAGAATATAAACAAGCGTAACCTTATACTATTGCGTTGTTTTCCAGAATCTATAAATAGCCTCAGATTATGAATGACCTGTACTGCGTCATTAAGACGCAGCGATTTGCCCGAATCTGTTAATAGCCTCAGATTATGAATGACCTGTACTTCGTCATTAAGACTATTTTAATTATTCATAAATAATTTCTTCCACGACACGTATAATACAAACATTGTTTATTGATTATTTTCTATATAAGCTAAGTTAAAAAATATTCTATTTAACACGATATTCACATAATGTTTCCATTTATGAATGTAGTTGGAGAACTCAAACCTCTTGCATAAATTATACAACTCTTTCTCGCGCGGATACGGCAGGCGTGGCGGTTAGTAGGCTTTCCGTAGATAACGCGAACTGACTTAAAATTTTCAGTAACAACATTAGCTGTTGCTATGCGAACAACTAAAAAACTAATTTGTGTACACTCTGACCCATTAACACCTTCATCTTTGACCTTTTACTTAACTTAAGCAATATGGAGATCTTGTCTTCATAAAGATCAATCAACATATGTCATATGAAAGATGTTAGATCTTTAATGAATATTTCATTATATATTGAGCAGTAAAGCATTTTACATAAGTGACGCGTGTGACCATAACCTTTGACCTACTGAAACCAATCAATAGGTGTTTTACTGGTAGACCAATCACCGTGTGGAATATTAAAGCTCCTAATTCATAGTTATCAACATATTTTGCAGAAACCAAATGTGAATGAAAGCAAACCAATGGACAGATGAAAAGGGAAAAGTCAATATGTCTTCCAAATTAGAGAGTGAAGGAAAACAACTGCAGTAAACATGACGATGCTAACAAATTGTAGGACTTAAACATAATTTATTCTTTATAAAAACTACACAATAAAATATTTGTATATTGTATCCTAAATGTTAAGGCTCCACTGCATGTTTACATGTTGCTTTTGGTCTCCCATCTTTGCTTGTGTTCAAATCTGAAACACAAAAAATTAAAGGCAAAGATTTTATAAATATCAATAAGTTGAGCGCTAGGAAAACGAGGCCTTATTTATGTGTGCACAGGCATACCTCTGAAAATACTTTCTGTGTTTTCCTTGAGAAGGGACTGCCTAAAAATGCATAAAAGCGGAAACTGTCATCTCTTATTAGCCTGTGCAGGTTCCCAGAGCGTGGCTGATATGTATTTGCATTTATGGCATGTATACTGGAATCAACACTTGACTACATGAACACCTAATGGTTTGAATGCATTTATGGCATGTATACTGGAATCAACACTTGACTACATGAACACCTGGTGGTTTGAATGCATTTATGGCATGTATACTGGAATCAACACTTGACTACATGAACACCTGGTGGTTTGAATGCATTTATGGCATGTATACTGGAATCAACACTTGACTACATGAACACCTGGTGGTTTGAATGCATTTATGGCATGTATACTGGAATCAACACTTGACTACATGAACACCTGGTGGTTTGAATGCATTTATGGCATGTATACTGGAATCAACACTTGACTACATGAACACCTGGTGGTTTGAATGCATTTATGGCATGTATACTGGAATCAACACTTGACTACATGAACACCTGGTGGTTTGAATGCATTTATGGCATGTATACTGGAATCAACACTTGACTACATGAACACCTGGTGGTTTGAATGCATTTATGGCATGTATACTGGAATCAACACTTGACTACATGAACACCTGGTGGTTTGAATGCATTTATGGCATGTATACTGGAATCAACACTTGACTACATGAACACCTGGTGGTTTGAATGCATTTATGGCATGTATACTGGAATCAACACTTGACTACATGAACACCTGGTGGTTTGAATGCATTTATGACATGTATACTGGAATCAACACTTGACTACATGAACACCTGGTGGTTTGAATGCATTTATGGCATGTATACTGGAATCAACACTTGACTACATGAACACCTGGTGGTTTGGATGCATTTACGGCATGTATACTGGAATCAAAACTTGACTACATGACCACCTGGTGGTTTGAATGCATTTATGGCATGTATACTGGAATCAACACTTGACTACATGAACACCTGGTGGATTGAATGCATTTATGGCATGTATACTGGAATCAACACTTGACTACATGAACACCTGGTGGTTTGAATGGATTTATGGCATGTATACTTGAATCAACACTCGACTACATGAACACCTGGTGGTTTGGATACTTGTTCCATAGGAAATACATGGGACTATTTATGTCTTTGCATACCATAGATGGATCCACACATTTTATGATATGACATGTGACTGGTTATAAATGCAAAAAGCTGTAAGTTCAACTGACTGCAGATTGTATCTTACCCTCAGTGTAGCTTCTGCTTCTTTTTGGCTTTCACAAGGTCACCGTCCTCCTTTAATAATACAAATTAAAAGTTTGTAGCCAAAAATGACAATTAAAGCAAAATTAGGAAATAAGATACAGTATTAAAGAAAATCGTTTATTTGTTTATGATTTGGATAAGTATCATGAGAAAATACAATCTAACAAGATGGCTGTGATAGCCAATATTGCTCACCTGAGTTCAACATTATTAAAAAATATCACCTGGTGAAATAGATTTTTACCTCATGTGATCCAGTTTTTAATTTAATTTGGCCTAGATTTTGTCATGACAAAACTTCAGAATAAGTTTCATCAAAATCATGTCACAAATGAGTTATCTATATTGTTTAAAAGTGTTTTCAAAGACTTACCCGTCGACAACAAAAATGCATGAAGGAAAAAGACCCTAACAAATTCAAGACAAAAATGTGGTCAAAAGAAATTGAACAATCAAATTATGAATCGCTGACGTGAAACATATTTAAAAAATGTGGAGACTAACCGTATGTTAAAATTCATGACATTTTTGTCAATAATAAAAAATAAAGTTAACCTTTTTCCGTTTCATGTAATCTCTAGCTTCAGCAGCTTCTGCTATTCGCACGGCATACTGTTAGCATAATACAATCATTAGCAAAAGTCATAATATTTATTTAAGAATAACAATCATAAAATCATGTGAAATATTACAAAACAATCCAGTATTTTGCGATCTTATTAAAAGGCACTCATGAATATTTAGTTTATTTTGGTTAAACAATATAATTTTTAAGACACTGTCTCAGAATAGAGGGAACATACACAAATATGTATTGATTTAAGAATTACTGCAGAATAATAAACCATGTTAATAAATCTACATTTTCTTAACATGTCTTGTATATTCATTTAATGTCTGAATCTGAAGCATCCCAATACATAAAAAAATACTTGTACAAGAAGGTATTTCAATGGAAATTGTTCACAAAATGTTTATATTTTTAAAATATGCTTTAAGTTCTAAAATATACTATTTAATATCTTATATGGACTTTGCATTGAAATTATATGAGCTATAGAATTACAACAAGAAAAGTATTAAAAAGAAACAAGCAAATTGAATTTAAATATACCAATTTTTTGCTAAATTCGCCCGTATCCGCAAATTTGTTTGTTTAGGTTTGAATTAACGTGTCGAAACATGAATATTAATTAGGTCGTTTTCGTTCTTTACCTTAATCGACCCCAAAATAAAATTGTTTGTTTTCAACCATATTCAACTGGATTTTCAGTGATATCCTCAATAACAAGAGGGCCTGAAAGGCCCAAAGTCGCTCACCTGAGATAACAAGATATTATTGGGACAAATCTTCTGACCAAGTTTCACGAAGATCGGAAAATAAATGTGGCCTCTAGAGTGTTAACAAGGTTTTACTATAGCCATATAAGGAAAAATGCCCCGCCCCCTGGCAGCCATGTTTTTCAACCAACCGGCATCATTTTTGAACTCATCCAAGATGTTATTGGGATGAATCTTCTGACCAAGTTTCATGAAGATCGGATAGTAAATGTGGCCTCTAGAGTGTTAACAAGGTTTTACAATAGTCATATAAGGAAAAAAAACGCCCCCTGGCGGCCATGTTTTGCAACCAACTGGCATAATTTTCGAATTCGTCCAAGATATTATTGAGATGAATCTTCTGACCAAGTTTCATGAAGATCAGACAATAAATGTGGCCTCTAGAGTGTTAACAAGATTTTACTATAGCCATATAAAGCCATAAAAGGAAAAATGCCCCGCCCCTTGACAGCCATGTTTTTCAAGCAAACGTAACCATTTTCAAACTCATCCAAGATATCATTAAAACCAATCTTCTGACCAAATTTCATGAAGATTGGACAATAAATGTGGCCTCTAGAGAGTGAACAAGGCAAATGTTGACGTCGCACAACGGACAACGCACAACGGACGACGGACAAAAGGCGATCACAAAAGCTCACCATGAGCACGTTGTGCTCAGGTGAGCTAAAAACACGTTTTCTTACGATTCTGCGCATATATACATGTATCTCTGCAAACGGGGACTTTAAGACTGGAATGATGCACAAATCATGATAAATATGTTGAAAATACACGCAGTCAATATTTATGATATTTTGTGAATATTGGTTCACTGCTCTTAAGCAAACTGTTCAGGTTTAATGCTGTTTGCTGCTCATCAGTATCTTAGGGTGAAAGTGAAGCTTTACAAAAGTAAATCTATTAAATAAAGTCTTTAATATAATTTAATTTTCTAAGGAACTACAAATGGGTCAAAATGCGTATCTGAGCGGTCAATGGTTAAGATATTTACAATTCTCATGGCCAGCCGGTCACTTAATTGTTCTGCTGTTCCGATGTGCCCCACTTTGATGGCCTCCTCCAACTGTCTCTCAAGGTCGCAATGCACACCCCGTCTATGGCTACACCCTTCAGTAGATGGTCGTTCACACCCAGGTAGGCGTTCAACTCGGCAAATGTGTCTGTTTTTCTGTGATTACAATTCAAACAAGACTATTGCCAAGCAAGACCGGTGAAACCATTTTCAGCAATATTTCTAGTCTATTTGTTGCCAAAGCAACCAGAATTCTTGACGTATGAACAAAATAAAATGACCTGCATAATCTCAATATTGCCATTTGTCCATGTTTTGAGTTTCATGAAAAAATATGAAGAAATTTTAAAGTAATTGCAGGATCCACCATTTTCAGCAATATTTCTTGTCTATTTGTTGCTATAGCAACTAGAATTCTTTACGTAGGAACAAAATGAAATGACATGCATAATCTCCATATTTCCATCTGTTCATGTTTCAAGTTTCATGAAACAAGAGGGCCTGAAAGGCCCAAAGTCGCTCACCTGAGATTCAAAGGAACTGACCTGTTCTGTGCAACCCAATATGTCATTAGAACAATATGTTCTTACCAACTTTCAAGACTAGTGAACACCCTGGCAGCCACGTTTTTCAACAGACCAGAACCATTTTCATACACATCCAAGATATCATTTAAACAAATATACTGAAAAAGTTTCATGAAGATTCATAAGTCCATATAAGGAAAAATGCCCCGCCCCCTGGCAGCCATGTTTTTCAACCAACATGCATCATTTTTCAACACATCCAAGATATTATTGGGGTTAATCTTCTGATCAAAGTTTCATGCAGATAGGACAATAAATGTTTCTAGAGTGTAAATAAGATTTTACTATAGCCATATAAGGAAAAATGCCCCGCCCCTTGGCAGCCATGTTTTTCAAGCAAACGTAACCATTTTTGAACTCATCCAAGATATCATTAAGACCAATCTTCTGACCCAATTTCATGAAGATTGGACAATAAATGTGGCCTCTAGAGTGTTCACAAGGTTTTACTATAGCCATATATAGCCATATTAGGAAAAATGCCCCGCCCCTTGGCAGCCATGTTTTTCAAGCAAACGTAACTATTTTTAAACTCATCCAAGATATCATTAAGACCAATCTTCCGATCAAATTTCATGAAGATTGGACAATAAATGTGACCTCTAGAGTGTTAACAAGGTTTTACTATAGCCATATAAGGAAAACTGCCCCGCCCCCTGGCGGCCATGTTTTTTCACCGATCTAGACCATTTTCAAACTCGTCCGAGATATCAATAAAACCAATATTTTGACCAAGTTTCATGATGATTGGGCAAAAATTGACACTTCTAGAGTGTTCACAAGGTTTCTCTATAGCCATATAAGGAATACTGCTCCGCCCCCTGGCGGCCATGTTTTTCAACGGACCGGAACCATTTTTGAACTCAACCAACATATCATTTAGACAAACATTTTGACAAAGTTACATGAAGATTGGGCATTAAATGTGACTTCTACAGTGTTCACAAGGTTGTTCTTTTTTTTGGCCTAGTGACCTAGTTTTTGACCCAGCATGACCCAGTTTCGAACACAGTCGAGGTATCAATGGGACAAATGTTCTGACCAAATTTCATGAAGATCAGACAATAAATGTGGCCTCTAGAGTGTTCACAGGGCAAAATGTTGACGACGGACGACGGACGACGGACGACGCACGACGGAGGACGGACAAAAAGCGATCACAAAAGCTCACCGTGAGCACGTTGTGCTCAGGTGAGCTAAAAATATGAAGAACTTTTAAAGTTATCGCAGGTTCCAGAAAAGTGTGACAGACTGACAGACACACAGAGCGCAAACCATAAGTCCCCTCCAGTTTCACCGGTAGAGGACTCAAAAGCTTTGAAACAATGCAATATTTAAGCTCACCAAATGTATGTGTATGAATAATAATTGCAGTTAACTTAAAATAATATGATCTTTTTTTAAATGTCTTATGTGACTGCTTTTCTATGATAATTCTAGTTTGAAATGTTGTATTGTGTGTGCTGGCCTGTAGTGTATACACCATTGTTCGTTCACTTAAATAAATTACCAGAAGATGCTTATAAAGTTGTCTCCCATTGCAATATTACTCTTTGAGTAAATTGTATTTTCCGTTCTCAATGTGTTCTCCTTTGTTCATTTTTTTTCAATGTTTTGACACTTTTGTATGTGTTCTCTCTTTTATACAAACATAACAGGACAGAGAACATACATAATAAGTGTAACTATTGGAGACCAATTCTATTAATATTTTTACTAAAAAAGGTTTAAGATGCAATATTACCCAATAAGTTTAGTATAAACAAGAGCTGTCTCCATAGGATGACATATGCCCCAGATAAACGCTTTGAAAAAAGTTATAAGCATTTTTCGAAACCTAAATGCATATTTAGAAACCTAAACACGGACCCTAAGTTCAAGGTCAAGGTCAAGGTCAAATTTGTTTGCGTATGGAAAGGCCTTGTCCATATACACATGCATACCAAATATGAATGTTACATCTGAAGCGACATAGAAGTTATGAGCATTTTATAAAACCTAAATGCAAAGTGTGACGGACTGACGGACGAAAAGACGGAAAGCGCAATCACTATATGCCTTCGGGGGCATAAAAATGTTCTTCTTATCCTGTTACATTTATTAAAGTTGGAAAATGATTCAAAACTCTTATTCGGGTCTTTAATAAAAAAATATTTTGATAATTTATATACTGTATTTATTTGTGTATGACTTCCTAGCTGAGTTTTAAAGATCTTCAAAAAAGCTATTTATACAAACACTAGCCAAGTCCTCAAAGATTTATATTTTAAACTTGAGCTACAATTGATTTTCCAAAGGGAATGTTTCACAGTTCTGATCATTCTAGAGTTTACGCTGGAGAATGAGTTTATTTTGCCATCGCTGCAAAATCATACTAACCTGTGAGCTAAAATGTCTGATTCTGCATTGCCCTTGATATTGTCACACAGCTTTTTATCTGGCTCAGTTGTCTTTGACGACAAACTATTTGGCTCACATTTCAGTTCCTCAGAATCATCAACCAAAACATTATGTTGTCGTAAAATGTCCTTCTCTTCTTCTGAAGACAACCTTTCTTGAACTAAAAGAAACGTTAAAACATATTTGATACTAATAAAACATTAAATTTTGAAAGGCATTTTGTAAGTAGCTTTTTCCACAAACTGTACTGTGTGGGACTTTCACAATTGAAAATCAGTTTAACTTTCAACAAAATTGTCCACTTGCTTAAAAATTTCAAAAAATTGAGTTATTTCCCTGTTCGTGATGAATTCTCCCAATAGCATATATAAAAAAATGTATACGGGGATTCCCTCCTGTGTTCAAATACCGTCAATTCAAAGGGTATTATTCTCTGCACAAGAAAATTCACTCAAGGGGAAAATCTATGTATTTATTCCCATTTATTGTTAATGTTGATGATTAGAAAATGGTTGGATTACTACTATTCATCAAATTGCAAGGTAATTATTTGTTTACTGCATTATTATCTGGATATTTTCATTGGGTAAAAAATTACATGAGACAGTTGTGGTTTCAAATCAGACGCTGATTTTGATGAGGTGGTCGTAATTTTACTGACGGCAATGTTCATTTTGTTAATTTCTGATTCGACTTTACTTATGAAATGGACATAATAACAAGAGCTGTCAGAGGACAGCGCGCTCGACTATTCAAGTGCTTGACAGTATAATGTAAGCCATCATGGGGTAATTGTTCAAATTATTCAATAAGGTCAAGGTAATAGTTCAGGTATATTTTTCACAATCTATTGAAAATTTGTAAAGACAAAAAACAAACTAAATAGATTTTATTTCAAGTTTGATAGCAATAGCTTGGGTGGGAAGTTTAGACGGTCCTTCAAAAATAAAGTAAATAAATAAAAAAGGAAAAAAAAAATATTAAAAAAAAAATTGGGGGGTAGGGGGGCTGAGAGGGGGGTATAATGTGGGGTGTGGTCATTTATTAGATGATCTTTCAAAAATACAAAAAGGACAAAAATATTTATTTTTATTATTTTTTTTGGGGGGAGGGGGGTCAGGGATTCTGGGTTGGAGCGCGGGGTATTGTTTGGGTGGAATCCATTGTAGTATTCAGGTAAGTGTCGTTTTGTCAAAGTATTAATAAAATCTGAAAAAAAAATAAAGAAGTTATGGCAATGTAACTAAAGTAATATGCATATTGTAAATGGGAAAAGGGCCATAATTCTTACAAAATGCTTGATACAGTTGTCTGCTCTTGTTTGTAGATTGGGGTCATGTTGGTAAAGAAGTTTGCAAAATATGAAAGCAATTTGTCAAGGGACATTGAAAATATTTGAGGTGGTACGCAAACTTTAACATAAATTTATCAATAATATGCATATTCTAAGTGAAAAAGGGCCATAATTCTTACAAAATGCTTGATACAGTTGTCTGCTCTTGTTTATAGGTTGGGGTCATGTTGGTTAAGAAGTATGCAAAATATGAAAGCAATATGTCAAGGGACATTGACAAGAGCTGTCAGAGGACAGCGCGCTCGACTATTCGAGTGCTTGACATTATAACGTAAGCCATCATGGGGAAATTGTTCATATTCAATATTTTATTAGACGATCTTTCAAAAATAAAAAAAGGAAAAAAATTCTCTTTTTTTTTGGGGGGGGGGGTGTTTGAGAGGGGGTATAATGTGGGGTGTGGTCATTTATTAGACGATCTTTCAAAAATAAAAAAGGAAAAAAAAATTGTGGGGGGGGGGGTAGGGGGGTGAGAGGGCGGTATAATGTGGGTGTGGTAATTTATCAGATGATGTTTAAAAAAAATTGGGGGGGGGGTAGGGGGGACGGGGGGTGAGAGGGGGGTATAATGTGGTGTGGGGTAATTTATTAGATGATGTTTAAAAAAAAATGGGGGGGAGATTGGGGGGGATTCTGGGTAGGGGCGTGGGGTATTGTTTGGGTGAAATCCATTGTGGTATTCAGGTAGGTGTTGTCTTTTCAAAGTAATAATAAAATGTGATCGTTAATAAAGAAGTTATGGCAATTTAAGCAAAATGTTCAATTATCTTAGTGTAAAAGGGGCCATAATTTGTAAAAATGCTTGATACAGTGGTCTGCTCTTGTTTATAGGTTGGGATCATGTTGGTAAAGAAGAAAGCAACATATAAAAGCAATATGTCAAAGGATATATGAAATATTTGGGGTAGTACGCAAACTTTAACATAGATTTATCAATAATATGCATATTCTAAGTATAAAAGGGGCAATAATTATGACAAAATGCTTGATAGAGTTATCTGCTCTTGTTTATAGGTTGGGGTGATGTTGGTAAACAAGTATGCAAAATATGAAATCAATATGTCAAGGGACAATGAAAATAAATTCGGGTAGAACGAAAACTTTAACATTTGCTGCATATTCTAAGTGGAAAAGGGGCCATAATTATAACAAAATGCTTGATAGAGTTGTCTGCTCTTGTTTATAGGTTGGGGTCATGTTGGTAAACAAGTATGCAAAATATTAAAGCAATATGTCAAGGGACCATGAAAATGATTGGTGTAGTACGAAAACTTTAACATTCGCACGCTAACGCTAACAGAAACGGAAACGCCGACGCCGGGGTGAGTAGGATAGCTCCACTATATATATTTCATATATAATAGTAGAGCTAAAAATGTTTGGGGTGGTACGCAAACTTTAACATTTGCACGCTAACGCTAACGCCGACACCGGCGTGAGTAGGATAGCTCCACTAGATATATTTCATATATAATAGTCGAGCTAAAAACTGCCAAATGTACGTACCATTTTTGCCCATCACACACTTATGAGTGGGTTTTTACAGTACTGCTTTCTTTTTTTAAGCAGGCAAATTGTGCACAAATGTATTCCTATATTCATATTGCAAGAACTAATCAGGTATTTTGTTATTCTATACAAAGCATATGACTTAAGTCTTATGGAACATATGTATTTACTGACCTGTTTGCAGTATGTTTTTCTGTAGGTGTTTTATTCGCTTTTCTGTTGATCTTTTTGTGACGTCATTTGTCCTTTTTTCCAAAGCTTTAAATCTCTGAAAAGAAAGGTTAAATTTATAAATGAAAACCTGCAGCAATTTTTTTTTATTTGCCATTTAGCAGTTAAGGCAAAGCTCTTGGTCAAATCTGCTTTTAGTATCCATTAACAAAGTTTTCACTATTTAATTGTTTATCATGCAAGGGAGGCAGCCAACACCCCAATATTTTGGCTACTGATCATCCTGTTCAATTTCCACTGCCACTTACTAACCTCGTGAAGTAACCAGAATCTACAAATGTTGGCTTGAATTTGGAATCATTGCTAAAATTAGTTCTTCTTCAATGCTTTGAGCTTTTATGAAAATATATGTTCAGCTCAAAGTTCTTCGTGATAAAACCAAATTCTATGTAAAAAAAATTAAGTCCCAAGTTTGTCTATAAAATCGATTTAAATCAACCTAATAGATTGTAACAAACACAATACCTTTTCCATGTACATTAATTTGCGTGTTTACTCAAAACAAAAAGTTTATATCAAACATAATGAAACAGAAAGCCAAAGTTTTAAATTGACAATTCAATTTATCTTACAAATTTCCGGAGATAGTCAATGTAACACAATTGGTTGATTAGACACGAGATCTATCCTGCTGAAGATTTCGGAGATAGTCAATGTATACATCAGCAAATTTTCAAATTCTGAATTGTTTTCAATTGCAAAAACGTGCACATTTTTGTGAACTGTTGCCATCTTTAAAAAATTGATAAATATCAATATTTTGAGAGCACGCCATATCAAGTAAGTTTTTTTTAATTTGAGCATTAAGGATAAATGTTCTGTTTGTGTTTATTTATGCCAGAAAATAGTTTATGTTGCTCATTTTACCTATTAAAGTGCCTTCTGGATTCCAGGCGGCATAATTAAGATTTTAAAAAATCTTGTTACCAGTGACCCAGAGGGTAAATAGCTGGGAGTTGGATTATTGCAACTACTAAGCTAAAATTTGTTATACGAATATAACTGCTTTGCTGTATTTAACGATTAAGGGAATTGGATATACCATTCCCTTTTTAGTGGGATTCACCTCTACAATCCTTTCGTAGTAAAGTACTGTAAAGCAGTTATTTTCGGATAACAACACTTCAATGACTTTGTTCTATTCAAAAATGAAATTGGTGGTTCATCTCTTTGGTCTACTCTGCTTGTCTTGCTTAAGTTTTTGCAAGCCATCGCCTTGTTGTTATTTTCTCTTTTTATGTCTGTGATATTTGCATGTCTATATACGTCTTTTATTCTTGCAGTTAAACAGGAAGTGTTGTATATTCCGATCGAGCGCACGTCCATGAGCCTGTGGTATGGACTGGCCGCTCTTATTTCATCAGTAAGTGAAGCTGTGAACTAATGTGAGTCTCGTTCTGGGAAATCTGTGCTTAATGCATGTGCATAAAATGTCATCCTAGATATGCCTATGCAGTCCGTACAGGCTATTCCACTTTTATGGTATTTGTCGTTTATATGAATTCTCTCGCGTACGACAACTTTCAGCGGGAAAGTGTCAAACTTGATTAGCCTGTGTGGACTGCACAGGCTAATCTGGGATGACACTTCAAGCACATATACTAAGCCCAGTTTTACCAGAACATGGCTCATATTATTATGCTAGTATGGTGTTCTGAGAATTTGTACGTCGAGACGTTTGTGTCTGGTATCTTACAATAGGCGCATCACAGCAGTTAATGGGTTATAAATAATTAAAAAGCCTCCACGGAGCAGAAATCAATAGTAAATGCTTTTTCATCGTGCTTGCTATTGTAAATAAACCTTCGTGGAAAAGACTTATTTTATTCTTTGTCAGTACTTTCTATGATATAGCTATCACAACTAAGATGCAGTTTACTTGATCACGGTTTAAAATGATCTTGTATTTCAATTACAATCAATATAGTTTCATTACCCAAAATGTGTCACCTTTGCAACACTGACTTTAAAACATTTTACACTTCAATAAAAGGCTATTTTCACAGCTGACGTCTGAATAATTGATACTAATTAAACAACTTAAATGAGGTACGTCAGTTTGAATCTCAGTCCATCCACATAACTAATATGGAAATCTGTTAATAATGTGTAAGATAAATCTCCGCGTGTCAGTGTCATTCCAGTTCAGCCTGTGCAGTCCGCACAGGCTGATCAGGGACGACACTTTACGCATAAACTTGATTGGTAAGGAGTGACGTCCGTGAAACTAAAAATACCTTAAAAGCGGAAAGTGTCGTCCCTTGTAATCTGGGACGACACTTTACGCACATGCATAAAGCCCAGTTTTCTCAGAAAGCGACTCATTTCGATATAGTGTATACTTTATTATTTTAAAATGTGTTTGCTTATCGTGCTAATGGTAAATATCGCGTGCTATGTATCATATGAAGAGTTTTTTTTATGTCATTTAAAGAAAACAGGACAGAGAACAGAAAAGCACTGTTAATAACTATATAAGGAGCAAAAGATAGAAGGGAGGTAATTTTGGAAATTTTAGTGGTTGTAAAGGAGTTCTCTTTCTTCGGTTTTATTACCCAACAAATCCATGGATGCTTCAAGCGTTTTGCTAATTTTAGGAACTATGCCTATGTTTCTCAAACAGCGACAACATTTATGAGATTAACCAAATTTAAACCCGGATAGCATCACAAATTTGACACCAGTTACAGACGTTTAAGAATATATATGTACTTGTTGTGCAGCGATATTAATATAAAAGAAATTATTGAAATTACAGTGCATATTATGCCGTTTAAAATATTAAGCTTGAAAACAAATGTTACATTAGAATGACATTAATATTATTTTAAAGATGTAAAGACAGCCTGAACAAAAAGCATGTTTCACTTAAATTCAATCTTTTAACACGAAACACTCTTTTAAATCTATGTAATATTTCATCTACAGTACTTTAACCCATTTATGCATAGCGTCTAGAAAAAAAGGCCTTGGCAAACAGCGTAGAACCCGATGAGACGCCGCATGATGCAGCGTCTCATCAGGGTCTGCGCTGTTTGCTTAAAGGAATTTCTGTAAGAATATTCTAAATATAGAAATAAATATACTAGACATCCCTAGTATTGTAAATAAATTGATCCACTTGAGAAGGATGGGAGAGTCCACTAGGTATAAATGGGTAAAATTCCACATTTGATGGCGAAGCATCGCGTGGACTTCGCTATTCTGACTATAAGTTTCATATAAATAGCCTGGAAAAAAATTGCGCAGTATATTACAAATATCCATAATTGAAGTCTTATAACTCCAAAAAATTATTGAAGCGGAACAACCTTGCTCAGCACGCCTTATTTTTGGAAGTGACCGAGCACTCTGACCATTGGGTTAAAGAGACTGGAAAAATTTGGGCTTAATGTTTACATATTTTGGAACTTTTCGAAGTCCCCTTATTTAGAGGATGATCATTCAAACAGAACATCTTGGTTCAGTGTCAACCTGGTCATAGCAGTTATGCTCCAAGTAAAGTTAGACTATTCCAGGTAGTAGTTCTTAAATTAAAAATGTGTTCTGTTCTGTTCTTAAATAATGCTATATGATACTCTTCATTGTGTTTTTATTTTTTATTGTTTGCTATATGCAGCCAGAGTAGCTCCAGACCAGTCTTCGCAATGGTGCAGAGACGTTCCCGGTCAGACTGCGCAAATGCTGGCTGCATATGGCATAAGACCCATTTTCGCATGACATTGGTCAAATACACAATATGAACACTAAATGTTTATTTAAAAGTCACATTTATTGTAAAGCATCAGTTATGTTTATTTTGGGTTTATATTTGTGTTATTAGTAAAATCACGTGTTGTCTATTAAAATGGCGAATACACGTATAACCAACATGGGCACTGAACAGCCATAGCCCTTTATTATAGTGTATTGTTGTACATGTTATTATCAATAGTTTTTATTATAATTATTTGATCTGGTAAGTGAAGACATTGCCTTTATAAAGGGGATACTTTGTAAGACAGTCTGAAATATGTTGTAGTTGGTGCCAGTGATTATATTGAACTGTCTGAGGGATTGGTAAGCATTTTCTAGCTTTTACTCGTGTCTTTGCATATATAGGTTTTGTTCGTGTTGTTGTGTGAACAAAATATATTTTGGACAATAAATACACGGAGGCAAAGGTGTTAGGTATTTTTGCTGCTCTTCATTCATCGGAAAATATACAGGGGCGCATCCACGATTTTCTGTTTGAAAGTAGGGTTTAACAACAAAAAATGTATTAATCGTTCAAAATAATTCAAAAATGTATATAACAATACTAACCTTATTCTTTTGATATTCATTTTAAAATATCATTAAATATTTGCCATTTAAAATCATGGCCAAAAGCACCGCGAACCAAGGCAAAGTATTTCAGAATCAAATAGACGCATATCGCTCTTCAATGGACATCTAAGGCATAGTACGAGCGTCGTCATATGTGTGATACGACAATCGCACATTCTCGGCCCTTTCCGTCAAACATCGGATAAGTATTGATAATCTGCGAGGGGTACCGAATGGTGATACGGATGTAATGAAGACAGCTCTGATGTACGTACGTGCGTCGAGATGACCGTGTTCATTAGGGAATCGATATGAACTCTGCCTGCTTGCAACATTCTCACCAAGTCCTTTCGAAACTGCAGGTTTAAACTTTGAGAACCAAGAACGTACGTGGTCCGGTGTGATGGGGCCGTTGATGATACAGCGCAGCGTCTTATGGACTTGAGCGTGGTTGGCTCTTGATTGTTCAGGCAGCCATGTTGATGTCAATTGTGCTAAACACACTTAAAAGTGACGCCATGCTTCTTTTTGTAGGTATTTTTTATTTTGATCTGACAGCCATTAAACCCATTAATGCCTCGCGTCTTTAAAAAAAGGCCTTGGCAAACAGCGTAGACCCAGATGAGACGCCGCATAATGCGGCGTCTCATCTGGGTCTGCGCTGTTTGCTTAAAGGAATTTTTGTAAGAAATATTCTAAATATAGATATAAATATACTAGAAATCCCTACTTTTGGAAATAAATTGATCCAATATAGAAGGATGGGAGAGTCCACTATGCATAAATGGGTTAAACTGCACATGAGTCTGTACAGCAGGAAGACGTTTGCATGTTATTCATGTTTTCAGCAGACGCCCGATGCGCCCCTCTTTCTCCCAGACCAAGGAACGATATTTACGTAATGTATGTATATTATAGGCAAGAGAACGTGCGAAGCGAGTGAAAACATTACCATACTAATCTATATTAATCCAAGTTTCGATTTATATATTCCGATGGTACTATTAAAATTTAGCTAATCGTTTCGGACAGTGGTATTGATAATTCATTAGCATCGCAGGGTTTTTTTAATTAGTGTTCAGTCATAGATAAAAAGAGTCAGGTTTAAATTTGCTTTTCGATTATATAAGCTCACCATTGCAGATTTGTTGTGAAAACAAATAATATCACACACCGCTTGGTTGCGCGAAACGCAAACATATTGAAATATGAGCCGCGTCATGCGGAAATGGGTCTTATGTCATATCTATCTGCGCAGCCTGTCAGAATATATTCTGTCCGCTTATAAGAAAAGGAAACCTTGCGTGACTTAATGGCGGACAGGTAAGCATCCGCTCAGTCTGATATTAATCCACGCTGACCTCACATTGCACATGACCTATTTTCGCACGACGAGGCTCCTATTGTCAATCGAAAAGAGGAATTCGAAAGGCAAAAGGTCATAAACATTAACCAATTATTGCCTAGCGTCTAGAAATAAGACCTTGGCAAACAGCGTAGACCCAGATGAGACACCGCATGATGCGGCGTCTCATCTGGGTCTACGCTGTTTGCTTAAAGGAATTTTTGTAAGAAATATTCTAAATATAGAAATAAATATTCTAGACATCCCTAAATTTTTTTAATAAATTGATCCAATTTAGAAGGATGGGAGTGTCCACTAGACATAAATGGGTTAATTATTCGTTCGCTGTAGACTCAATTTTATGTGGCATTCAGTATTGAATTGTCACACCTCTTTAAAATCAAATTCTTTTTCACACCTGACACCTTCAGCAGTATACTTTCCTTGTATTTGTCATTTATTTTAATGGCCAAATAAATGGGAAAATAATTAAACTGATTGAAATCAGTCTTTTTACTAAACAATTCAATATTTATTGCTGCCCATAACAAACGAGTGCAATAACAGGTCGGTGATAGATACTTAAATGTGAAAGGCAATGAAAAGAGACACAAGGACTCTTGATCAAAATTAGTGCTGCCGTTCAGTAAATGTATGCCCAAATACTCTGATTTAACAGATATAAGCAAAAGACATGAGCGCCCATGTTATGGTCCCGTTTTTATTGGCCGATTTAATGGTCCGTGTTTTTTTCTATATATTTGCGGATTTCTGTTTGTACCATATCTGCGGGTTGTTCTTCGTTTGATTTCAACGTCATAGTATGACATCCTCTTTACGGCGTGCTTTATCACGAGGTCGGGCATCGTGGAGTGAAATATAATCAGAAAATATATACTGTCTTCCAGATGTAACAGATCGCATGTAGCGATTTGATAGGAAGATAGAACATATGATAAATGACAATGTATCTACGCGTTGAAATGTGATACCTACTGGGCGACATCTAAGAGGAATGGTATATTTTTATTTATCAGTTAAATATTTACAGTGAACGTACACTCTTAATGCTACACATGGGATTATGTAACGTGATGGATCATAATTCGCGACAAGGCTTTACTGCTTAATATATTTATGAGGTAATTCGTTAAAATACTTACTAAATGTTTGTTTAAAAAAAAACTCTTCTAAAATCCGGATACCGTTTACTGACTTAGTGACATTTAAAATCGCGTTTGGGCACTGTCGTGATCTGTATTAAGATGAAGAGGAAAGTGGCAAATAATCAGAAAGGTAAAGGCTGTGGATAAACGGGAGCATACATAGCAGGCTCAAGCTAAAACACTGTAAAACTATATAGAATTAACAAGAACGTCAGAAACCATGCCAGAAATAGTGGAAGAGGTGTCGGAACGCAAGAAAGTTAGCATGAACCTTTCGGATCTGTTTCGAGCGGAAGTCTTCTGGTCCAAACTCCGGAAAAAGAGAGAAACGGTCGAGATTCCGACCATATCAACGTACAAAGAACAGGTAGGGTAGTGTGGGATGAAATAAACATTAGAACTAAAGTTTGATTTCATTCGTACCAACTACGAAAAAGGTTTTTATTCTATGCTCCTTTACTGACAACAAAAGCAGCTTCCACTCCCTTTTAATCTCTAAGTCTTCTCCTATTTTTAATTTTTGCTTCTGCGACGACAACGACGCCGACGACAATGACAATGATGATGATGATGATGATGATGATGATGATGATGATAATGATGATGATGATGATGATGATGATGATGATGATGATGATGATGATGATGATGATGATGATGATGATGATGATGATGATGATGATGATGATGATGATGATGATGATGATGATGATGATGATGATGATGATCGCTTATACCACTCGGCCATCCATGCTCATACAATGAGGGACGTATTTTATACTTTATATACGCAATCCTCGTAGTTTCACAAAATATAACGACAACAACAGAACTCTCCAAATTATTGAATCGTTTCGAGTTGCAACGCTTTATAATTTTCAGGTTTTTAAATCATCAAAAGATGCGTATAATGGATATTTTAGAGCATGGTAAATCTTGAGTATTATTGTTCCCTCACAAATATCATAACTTACACGAAAATTTGCGAACCTGAAACAACTTTTTTTTATTTTGTCAATTTACCAAAACGTGAAAAGGCCCCTTTAAGCCTTCCGTAAAAAAATATGATTGTAAAATCAATAATAGTATAACGATATAAATTGAACATATGACAGACATCAGAGCAAATAATTGCAAAGTTGCTTAGTAATCTTTACATAAAAGTCAACGTTAATTGTATTATCAAAACATAATTGCAAGTCTGTCAAAAAGAAGTGATTAGATCCATTTACTAATGCGTAAAATGTGATTAACAAATTACAAACTACAATGCTTTCATTCTTTTCCAGATTCTGTTCGAAAAGTCCTTACCGTAAACCAATTACCATATATAAGAACTTCAAATCAAATATTACCGTTTTATTGAACCTTTATTTCAATGACATGCCTATTTCGATCACAACGTTTTATCGGGCGAAATAAGACACCATCTCGATTGCTATCGGCAGTGCACGAAGCTTTCACAAAAGAAACAAACGCACGAAGGTTCAAAAGATACCGGGTGGATATTGCTCTTCAGTCGTTCAGGTCCGTTGGTTGAAGGGATCTTCATTCTGTAATGTATTGATTATGAAATTAACGTTGAGGTTATAGGAAGGTTGAAAATGTCTCTCAATAAGATTTCACCTCTGATGTCCTATGTAAAATGATCATGTAGAATATGTACGTGTTTATATTCATGCGTGCGTTCTCTTTGGTTCAATGTGTGTGAATTGCTTGTATTATTGTGATGTATTATTTTGACTTATGCATCAAAAGAAGCGGTGTGGGAATTATAAGCGGGCCTTAAACATAGATATTACGTCAAACCCCGAAAAGACACGCTGACGTTCATTAATAATTTACGACTGTTTTACATACATGTCCGTCATTATTGTCATAGCGTACTCGACAATTTGCACATCTGCATTTGTTTTTAATTTAATAATTATAAAATTGTCAACAAAACCTTTTACTGTATTAAGGTCACCAAAAACATAAGTGGTGTTTGTCTTGACTATACGATGTACAAATATAACCTAAATTAACCAATTTATGCCTTGCGTCTAGAAAAAAGACCTTGGCAAACAGCATAGACCCAGATGAGACGCCGCATGACGCGGCGTCTCATCAGGGTCTGCGCTGTTTGCTTTAAAGTAAAAGGAATTTCTATAAGAGATATTCTAAATATAGAAATAAATATACTAGACATCCCTAATTTTGGAAATAAATTGATCCAATTTAGAAGGATGGGAGAGTCCACTAGGCGTAAATGGGTTAAGCTGAAAAAAACATTAGTTCAATAGTATTGTTATGTTACGTATTTGTAAGGTGTGTGGTCGTGCAACTTTCCTCTACAGGACTACACCGTTATGTCATCGTATCAGACTAGCATTTAAAGGGGCCTTTTTACGTTTTGGTAAATTGACAAAATTTAAAAAATCTGTTTCAGATTCGCAAATTTTCGTTTTAGTTATGATATTTGTCAGGAAATAATACTGAACATTTACCATGCTCTCAAATATCCATTATATGCATCTTTTGACGATTTGAAAACCTGAAAATTATAAAGCATTGCAACGCGAAACGACTGAATAATTTGAAAAGTTCAGTTGTTGTGGTGATATTTTGTGAAACTACGAGGATTGCTTATATAAGCAAAAAATACATCCGCTAATAGCATGAGCACGGATGGTCGAGTGGTCTAGGCGGGATACTTTTTAATCCAGTACTCCAGGGGTCAGTGGTTCGAGTCCAGTTTCGAGTTACTTTGTTTTCCTTTTTTATATTGTATTCTTGTTTTTTTTACTTGAGATTTTTAGGTCCAATGTTTAAATTATCAATATAAAGCATTTAATGACAAACTCCAATACATGCCAATATCTGTGAAAAGGCCCCTTTAAGTTGTGGCAGACCCACGTCCAGTGAGGAGCCATAGATTTGAACATTGCTTTAAAACAAACTTATCAGTTGGAAATTGTGGACTTTAACAATGAGGAAATTTGGGGTGGAATTTATAACTGCAATTCAACGCGAATATTCACTAACAAGTAGGTAAAGCCCAAAGCTCGATCTTTGATTCAATATTTTAATAATATCAAATATGATTACTTGAGTTTTCCAATCTCTAAAAGTTGTTCTGGTAATTTCAGTCAATTCATACGTGTATGTATATTGCGAAGTCTATTGCAATTCAGACGCACCAGTAGATAATAAACACGCGGCATGTGATGTTTGATTAATATGAACATGTTCAGGAATTGATTGGGTACGTCTCTGTGTTTTGAACATCACATTCCCTATGCAGAAGATCAAACTCCGCGCAGAGGTTATCTCCCAGCGCCTATTGGCGATAACCACTGCCAGCACAAGAAAGTCCTGCCAGATCTGGAGGGATTTTATTTGTTTTTGTTCAATTACTATATCATAAAAAGCATTTTTTTTACATTTTCAAAATAGTGCATACGTTTAGGTTTATAATACGAAAATAAATTTTATAAACGAAAAGTCCATATAATCGGAAAATGTCGTCTGGGACGACACTTTACGCAAATGCACCAAGCCCCGTTTACCAGGAACGAGGCTTATATATCAGGGGATTATCATTTTCGGGTCCAAGTTTTTCAGACATCACTCAAACCTGTACTTGTAAGATATCGGCAACCCAAGAGGGCCCTAGTTAGCTACATCCTTCGATGGAATGTTATCTCATAGATTATTATAAATTCTATAGTCAACTCTTATTACCCGCCGATTGTCAAACTACTTCAGCTTTTATCATTTAATACGAGACAGGCTGTGAATATTCGAACAACCGGTTATTGGGTATCGATAGCGCTTTATTAAAGAAACTACCGAAAGCATTACTTTGCACTCGAGTTTATTTGTGCGGGGTATTAAAATTAAATTGCGTGCATACAGAAATCAAGTGAAAGAGTTTTATATATGGCCAATTAAGATGTTGTTAAACTTAATGGTTAGACGAGATATTAGACGAAGTTGAGAGGAGCATTTACAAACTGTGATCAACGTGACGTGAAATACGAAAGCGTTCGATGATAATTAAAAACATGTGTGTAATAAAAAAATATAAATAACTATATACGCGCACATGGATATATATCAGTGTACATGATGAAATGGTTGTTATGATTTGCTGCTTACGGTAAATATATCGGACTCACAGAGAATACGCGCAATATATGTAAGGCAGCTTAAATTATAGCAAATATCTTATTTGTATATTTGATATAAGTCAGTTATCGGTGATTGTTTGATTGAATCTTTATTCAACTATTTTATCCATTTTGGCTTCTCATTTAAAACTGAAGCATCTGGAAGGGCTATTTTAAGTCCGAATTCGATCATTTTCTCAAAAGTTTGATAATCTGTTATTAAAAAAACGAGGTTGCCGGTATGTAGTAAAAATCAGACTTAACAGTAATACTTTTTTTATTATATGGCCTGTCTTTCACCAAAAATGTTAATTTCGCTGCATTTAGAGCATGACATCCATTTGTTAAAAATAGACGAAGTTCGTGTGAGAAATGAAACCCCTTTTTAATTATATTTTGATTTCCTGATCGAAAATATTTTTATAAAATCTTATGCTGAAATTTAACATTTTCTTTTTACCGGTTTCAAATTCATGTTTTGTAACACTCTTTCGTTTGTATCGATCTAACAAGAATGGTATTTATTAAAGCTGACATTAATAGCTTCTCCAGGTGTAATCTAACTTTCGTGGCAATAAAATAATCGCTATATTTAACAGTTGTATCCAATATTGTTCGTCATAAAGCTCACTTTTGACCTATAATGATTAGTAAACCACTTAAGGCAGAGTATTATTAAGATGATGTTGTGACAGTTTAAGAACCGCACTCAAATTTGTTTGTACGAATACCCAGTGGGTTTATAACAATTTGATACAGACTTGAAATTCATCAGACCAACTGAATTCATAACTGAATAATTATGACTAAAGTCTATGGTTTTTATTTTTAGTTGGAAGGCTTTGAAGAAGAAACAGAGAACATTTAAATGTACTTGTTTGTTTGTGTCCAGTCTGTACACTTATCTAAACCATACTATAACAGTTGTCTGATGTGCGTCTTTGATTTCAGTTTTAATAGACATTTAAAGTGCAATATATTTTGCATCATTCATGATCATTCTGATTAACAAAAACGATGGCAACTATATCATATGTGAGCTTCAATATTTCAACAACGAGGGACTTCCTTCCGGTTCACATCCATCGCCCGCATATACAAATACAGTTGCCGGACAGTAGCCTGTATTCGGATGAGGTTGGTCACAGGATCAAACTGATATTGTTCTAGGGTTTTTGTTGATGTATGTGTTTGTATGGGAGGGGGGCTTGGATGATAAACGGCTTTCTTTACACCTTTTTTCATTTGAATCTATTCGACAATAAACTAGTTGGTATATTTACATGTGTTCACCTTTATGGGAATAAAGTTCACGGCCGTTAATCACGGGCGCCACCTCTTTTTTAGATGCATTCATAAATGAGCCAATGCAACTTCCGAGGTAGCGCTCAGGCCCGGATGTATTGAAATTTCCTGGATAATTGTACAGGGTGATTAGGTTTTATATGTTTTTTTCAACATGTTTCGCATTATTGTTAAAATCGGGCAATATAGTGTGATTCAGCGAAGATTAATTCATCCAAAAATGAACAGAAGCGTACATTCTCAACCCATTTAAAAACGTGAGAACGTTTATACGTTGTGGCATGGTGAAGTTTTAAAAAGCATTTCGATGAGTTTTTCCTGTGTGACGAGAAAATGTCCACCCAATTATATCGCTAACGGCATCAAATGATTTCAAATAACATACATTAGATACTGCATGCACAAAAATATTGTCTTCTTGCCGACGTAGTAGATAAGTTTGCATTTTTCCAAAAGAGATGGAGCCAATGCATAGGAGATGGCGCTAATGATAGGAGGTGGCGCCAATGCAGGATGTATTAATTAACAGTCGTATCCCAATGACATTATCACATGAGGTCCATTTGATAGGTACTGTTATTTGTTATTTTTTTTTTTTTTCAACGTACGTACGAATGCCCAAATCTTTACAAAACATAAACACATTCTACAATAAATAAGATTTAGTTTTTTTATATATAAGTTATCAACTCAATTAAGAAGTCGCCAACATGAATAAAACATATTGTACGATGTATACCAAAATTTGTAATACTCAATAAAACAATCAAGACATTATTAGAAAACTACGTTTTCTAATTAAAAACGCACGCCACTCAAATGTGTTGAAGTAGTCGACTTACAAAAAATAATGTTTGTCCTGTAAACATTATAGAAACAATTACATAAAATATTTCAATTTAAAATAGCTATAAATGTGCATGGGCGCCACTTCCTAATCTGAGCGCCACCTCCTTGGCATTGTCTCTATCTCTTTTTGAAATATGCAAACTTATTTATCAAATCGTCTAGAAGCTGATGTTTATGTGCACGCATTAACTTGTGCAGGTTCAAAGTAATCGTTTTATGTAATGAGTGATTTAATTGGCTGGGAATTTGCTCGTCACACAGGCAAAATACATCGATTTACTTTTACGAATTCTTCCTTGCCATAACTTATAAAGTCCTCACGTTTCCAAATGGGTTGTGATTGTTTGTTTCTGTACATCTTTGGATGAATCTATAATCGCTGAATCGCATTGCATTTGCCGATTTTTAAAATAATGCGAAATATGTTGAAAAAAACACATATAAACCCTAATCACCCTGTAAAATTATCCGTTAAATTTCAATACATCCGGGCCTGAGCGCTACCTCGGAAGTTGCATTGGCTCATTTATGAATGCATCTTAAAAAGAGGTGGCGAACGTGATTTAAGGTCTTGTAGTTGTACGACAGGAACAAACAATAATTCGTTGTTATGGGCCTTTATATCGATGATTTTAAACTTTTTCAATTTGTCCACTTTTATGTCAAATATTGCACCCAGGGCTTAGCGATTATGGCATACACTAAGTACAACAGTACTATTATACTTAAAAGGGAAAACTAGCTATATTTTCAAACGCATGGAACTATTACATACATTGGCATAATTCCTGTATACTTATCACACGTAACATAAATGTGTAGGGAAAAAACATAACATTGTTTGGCCTTTGGTTTACTTAAAGTCTATCTTTGTATTTTAGTTTGTATTTACGTAATAATGTATCGGAACAACAACATTTATTTATTGTATAGTTTCGAGTTTTGGAAGCATGTGAGCCCATTATTGCTATAAAACGAGATATTTGAATGTATTTGAATTCGTCTTTGCTGCTTTATATAGGTCATTTTGTCACGCAAAACTTTGGTCTGTGTGTCAAGCGCTTAAGATTCAGGGAATGTCACGGTCGTTTTCAAGATTGTATAGTTGAAACTAGAGATGACGTTAAAGCTAGGGGCCTTTTCTCGTTTTGATAAATTGACAAAATACAAAAAATGTTTCAGATTCGCAAATTTTCGTTGTATATGTGATATTTGTGAGTAAACAGAAATACTGAACATTTACCATGCTCAAAAATTTCCATTATATGCATCTTTAATTTGACGATTTACAAACCTGAAAATTAAAAAGCGTTGCAATGCGAAACGAGTGAATAATTTGTATAGTTCAGTAATTTTCTTTATATTCGAAGACCTATAAAATACATGTGTTTTATAGGTCTTTTTTATATTGTGTGATACTATGAGGATTGATTATACATGTATAAAGTATAAAATACATCACTCATTGTATGAGCATGGATGGACTAAGCGATGGACTTTTACTCTAGGGGTCAGTGGTTCGAGCCCAGTTAAGGGTTACTTTTTTCTTTCTTTAATTTTATTCTTGTTTTTAACTGGAGCTTTTTAGATCCAATGTTTACATTTATCAATATAAAACATTTAATGACAAACTTCAATGCATGCCAAAATCTCCGAAATCAATGCCTTAAAACACGCAAGGAGTTAAATTATATTAATGACTTAACATAATTTTTCACTTTATTGATTGCTTTATACGATTGAGCACATTGAACAGCCAATTTCCATCTAGACATCTCATGTTAAACGTTAAACAGGCTGACGCTGTCCAAATATTAGTAAATGCAAAAGGCGTCTTGACTTTGAAAAGGCTGCTAATTAACAGTTTCTTAGCCATGAGATTTAAATAACCACTTTAGCTCCACATTTATTTGAACAGAATTGAATTTCAATCCAATTATAAGAAGTTTATTTCTTTTGAATTATTATTTAACGATCACACGTAAAATTATTACAATCGGGGCCTTTATAAAGATATTCGCTTTAAATCTGTGCTTTATGAATATTCTTATTGATGTTTTTACATATTTTCCAACATAATTTACTTGAGTATAACAACCACAAAGTAAGTCATATATCCCATTGGTAATGATGCGTTTATGAGCCAGTAATATATACGTTGGGGCATAATGGGGCATACAATATAACCAAAAATGTATACAAACAGAACGTTTATAGTTTAAATAGTTTTAAAAATATAATTATCAGTTATGGGCGCAATGCACAATTTACAATAAATGTACGCGTAGTCCCGATAAGTGGATGGTATAAATTTGTCCAAACATTATGTGCGTATTGTTCGATTTTAATACAGACATTCGATAAGTTTATATAAATCAAAAATCAAATCCGCACTCAGTCTTTCAATTAAATGTTAAATTCAAATCCTTTCGTCAACAACCACTGTTTCCTCTGCCACACTCAAGTCTTTGTGTTCTTAAACGCTTTTCATTGTGAGCCCACTTGACCGGATTTGTTTGCATGGCAAAAAAAGAACGGTCGAGAAATTCAATAGGTATTATTTACCTTTCATATTTAATTTATTTTTGTAGATGAGCTTTGTCAATCATAATGATTTTTTATCATATAGTGATCATTACAAAAATGTGGAATTTGATTATTGTACAACTCATTTTCTAGCGATTTGGGACAAAGAAAGAGCAAACAATGTTAACATCAATATATTTAACGGGTGTTATTGTAATGCAGTAAACGCGTTGACATAGAGTATGATTGATTATTCTTAATCATACGATTGATTTCACAACACTTACAATATTATCAGTAATAATCCGTAAATCTAACGGTAATTAAAAGTAAGAACTTCGTTTCAAGCAATTATTTTAAAACAATGCAATTTGAAAACTAAAACAATTTTAAATACGGGAGATTCGCTAACATGCATGTACCCGCAGGCTCAATGGCTGGCATTTGAATTCGCTAACTTTGCGACTCTTGGAAATACCGCGGTATACAGTGTATTTTTCGGTTCTGATTAACGAGAAATAAGCAAATATTAAAAACCTAAATACATAGTGCCAGATAGATATGATTACGGTAAATCAATGACAGAATGATGCTGACTGTTGTCAAAAAATATGAAAATACAAAAAGTAACGGCTATTTGTAAAAGAAAATTAGATTTTTACTTCGCGTAGTATATTCTATACTAGTTGATGTCTGCGGATGACACATGTATATTTCCCGTGTGGTTTCAGATGCGACAGTGCCAAGAGATGTACGACCGGCTGCAACTGGAGAAATCATCCAATGACGTGGGCATCCTTTCTACGCCATTTCCTTTACTTCGGGGCCATACCATGATAACCCAATCACGCCCGCTCACTTATTCACTCCGGAAAACAGCGAAAACCGCGCGGCCGGTGTCAATACGCTCCGCGCCCGCGTTAACTTTAAAAGTGGATACTTTCTTGAACGACAATTCAGACACATTAGTGGATTTAATTCCGAAACAAATTCCTGATAAGCAGGCAACGGAAAACAGAAATGGTGCTATTGATAACGACTATGATGAGCCTGGTCAACACAGAAATCGTGCAAGATTCGGACCAGAAGAACTTTGTGAGTATTTGGAGCAAAATGGCTTCGGTCTGCCGAAAATGGTCAATACAAACTACTTGTATAGACGCGGTGGTCAATCTTTTCCAAGAAACTATAAAAGCAGACCGCTGCCTCGAAATCCATCGAAACGGGAAAAGATCAAAGGTCGAGCTCGGCTGGACCAAGAAATGGCCAACCTAAGGGCACTTGCTTTCTGTGAACAGCAAACGCAGACAAAAACGTTCCGAACAGCGTCGGCGAACATGCGAAACCGGGACGTTCTTTTGATGGAGGAAGAGTTGAAAGAAAACATGCAACGTGATGGGTTTGATGACAACATTTATGATGACGACGATGATGACAAAACAAGTATTGTACGCATGCCCATTAAACAGGAAGAGCTCTTCTTGAGGATAAACAACTGGGTATCGGACGTGGAGAGCACCTGTCGTGTGTACAATTATCCACATGACCATGAAAGAGATGGCGTCACGAAGTGAAAATAGATACTAAATGTAATCGCTACGCAATCATTAGTTTTACTCAGAACACGCTTATTCTTTAGATACTATCATTTTGTTCATATATCGTTTATAATTATGTGTTAATGACTAACATCATTTTGCCACACACAAAAAACTTATCACGCTGAGCACATATTCTGTTTGAAAGAGTAAGTATACCCCCACAACTGCTCATTTGGTCATTTCGGCTCAGGTACTACTTAAGATGTATCATGGGTACTCTTAAGTATACTGCAAACTACCCTGGGTACGGGAAATATACTAAACGTACCACGGAGTATGGCAGTATGCCTTTACGCGTATTTGTCGTACCCTGGGTACATTGTAGTATACTTAAAGGTACCCAGGTACTTTTAAGTAGTACCTTAGTCGACATTACCAATACCAGTACCTATGGGCTGCATTGGAATCACTTTATACCTTGCGTCCATCGGATATGTCTATCCTGATAAGTGTCATGTTTGATCTCAGAAGTCAAACTTCAACAAATGAGTCAAGTGTACGAAATATGCCATTGTTTTTATTCAGATATGTCTTACAAATTTCGCGTTGCATTTCCTAGGGCAACACACTACATTAAATAGATACGTATAAACAGCTACAATAACAAGATGTGTTTGTGTTTCTGTTCTCTTTTGCAAAATATAAATGACACATTCCTTAGTGCAAATAATACGAGACCTACATTTCGTGATCATCCACACAAAACAATATAATGTTGGCACGTTACTTAATCCATGTTATCCCATCACCATTATAGGGGCCGTCAAACAGATTTTGGCATGTATTCAAGCTTGTCATTAACTGCTTTCCTTGCTTTATATTGATAAATTTAAACATTTTAACTAAAAATCTCCAGTACAAAATAAGAATACAATTTAAACAAGAGGGCCAAGATGGCCCTAGTTCGCTCACCGGAGAGGAGTCGGTTCATTCAATCTTTACCAAATGTCAAACTTGACCTAGATATTGTCCAGACAAACATCCTGGTCAAGTTTCATCATTATTTCATCTGCGAGTCATGATCAATGTACCTATGAAGTTTCATGATCCTAGACGTAAGCATTCTTGAGTTATCATCCGGAAACCATTTTTCTAAGTTGAGACACCATGACCTTGACAGCCATTGTGTGAATACGTTTTTTGGCACTGTGACCTTGACCTTTGACCTAGTGACCTAATAATCAATGGGGGTCATCTGCGAGTCATGATCAATATACCTATGAAGTTTCATGAACCTATGCATAAGCGTTCTTGAGTTATCATCCAGAAACCATTTTACTATTTCAGGTCACCGTAACCTTGACCTTTGACCTAGTGACCTGAAAATCATTAGGGGTCATTTGCGAGTCATGATCATTGTACCTATGAAGTTTCATGATCCTAGGCATAAGCGTTCTTGAGTTGTCATCCAGAAACCATTTTACTATTTCAGGTCACAGTGACCTTTACCTTTGACCTAGTGACCTGAAAATCAATAGGGGTCATCTTCGAGTCATGATCAATGTGAATGTACCTATGAAGTTTCATGATCCTAGGCAAAGCGTTCTTGAGTTATCATCTGGAAACCTTTTTACTATTTCGGGTCACCGTGACCTTGACCTTTGACCTATTGACCTGAAAATCAATAGGGGTCATCTACGAGTCATGATCAATGTACCTATGAAGTTTCATGATCCTAGGCCTAAGCGTTCTTGAGTTATCATCCTGAAACCATTTTACTATTATGGGTCATCGTGACCTTGACCTTTGACCTAGTGACCTGAAAATCAATAGGGGTTATCTGCGAATCATGATCAATGTATCTATGAAGTTTCATGATCCTAGGCATAAGCGTTCTTGAGTTATCATCCGGAAACCATTTTACTGCTTTGGGTCACTTTGACCTTGACCTTTGACCTAGTGACCTGAAAATCTATAGGTGTCATCTGCGAGTCATGAGCAATGTATCTATGAAATGTGACTTCTACTGTGTTCACATGTTTTCACTATATGCATATAGAGAAAAATGCCCCGCCCACTGGCGGCCATTTTTTTTCACCGATCCCGACCATTTTCAAACTCGTCCGAGATATCAATAAAACCAATGTTTTGACCAACTTTCATGATGATTGGGCAAAAATTGTGACTTCTAGAGTGTTTACAAGGTTTCTCTATAGCCAAATAAGGATAACTGCCACTATATTCATATAGAGAAAAATGCCCCGCCCACTGGCGGCCATGTTTTTCACCGATCTCGACCATTTTCGAACTCGTCCGAGACGTCAATTGAACCAATGTTTTGACTTTCATGATGATTGGGCAAAAATTGTGACTTCTAGAGAATTTACAAGGTTTCTTTATAGCCAAATAAGGAAAACTGCCCCGCCCACTGGCGGCCATGTTTTTCAACGGATCGGAACCACTTTTGAACTCAACTAAGATATCATTAAGACAAACATTTCGACAAATCTACATGAAGATTGGGCATGAAATGTGACTTCTACAGTGTTTACAAGGTTTTTTCTTTTTTTTTTACCTAGTGACCTAGTTTTTGACCCGGCACAACCCAGTTTCGAACTCGGCCGAGATTTCATTGGGACAAAGCTTCTGACCAAGTGTCATGAAGATGGGACAAGAAATGTGGCCTCTAGAGTGTTTATGAGCAAATATTAACGGACGGACGGACGGACGGACGGACATACGACGGACAAAGACCGGTCACAAAAGCTCACCTGAGCAATCAGGTGAGCTAAAAAAGAAGGAAAAACGTTAACCTCCACAGGGCTCGATCCACTGACCCCTAGAGTCATGGAAGCTTGGAGTAAAATTTCTCCCGACTTTACCACTCGACCATCCACGCTCACGTCAAATACGGAGATATTGTTTTAGCTATATAAGCAATCCTCGTAGTTTCCCAAAATATCGATTCGCGTCAAACGACGCTTTAATCTGTTGGACAGTCCCTTTAACGAGAGAACATCCCATCAGAGAATTGTTGCTGTTGTCAACACTGGTATGTGACGTCATATGTGCATTTTTTTGCTCGCGCAAGTTGATCTATCTTCGTTTCTTCTAAATTTTAATTAATCTAAGCTTTACTACGGGGAAAAGTGAACACAATACATATGCTTTTTTTCCAAGTGCATGCATAGTGCAATTTAAGACTAAGGATATTGTTGATGTTGTAAACACTTCTTAATTAATTAGGAAAGTTACATTTTAAAAATTCGTTCCCCTGGTTTTATTTCATATGAACACTGTGTAGTGCTTGCGTAGTACCGGTATTTGACTACAGCGATAGCGTCTGGTGATATGAGTTGTGTTCTGAGACAGCTGGTCTTAATGCATGTGCGTAAAGTGTCGTCCCAGATTAGCCTGTGCAGTCCGCATAGGCTAATCAGGGACGACACTTTCCGCCTAAGCTTGATTTTCGGTTAGGAGGGACTCCCTTGAAACTAAAAATACCATAGAAGGGGAAAGTGTCGCCCCTGATTAGCCTGTGAGAACTGCACAGGCTAATCTGGGATGACACTTTACGCACATGCATTAAACCCAGATTTCTCAGAACGCGACTCATAAAAACTTTTCCAACAGACAGATGTCCTGAACCGAGCTATGTGGTATTTTCTGGGTGTACATAGCGTCGCGCCGGTCGCAGCTATAGTCGGACACACAGGATGGCTACCTGCCACACACAGACGATGGATGCGCATGCTGTCCCCCCATTAAACCATTTATGCCTAGCGTCTAGAAAAAAAGGCCTTTGCAACCAGCGTAGACCCAGATGAGACGCCGCACGATAGGAATTTAAAGGAATTTCTGTAAGAAATATTCTAAATACAGAAATAATATACTAGACATCCTTAATTTTGGAAATAAATTGATCCAATTTAGAAGGATGCGAGAGTCCACCAGGCATAAATGGGTTAAACATGTTGAGCATGGACGACGACATAATCTGATATGACGTGTTTGAAATGGAATATAATGTATTAGATAATTATTTGCCTAGAGATTATAAGGCATACCCTGCTAGGTGAATATTTCCACCCAAAAACAGTGTTGGTATTCCCTCTGCCAAGCAACGTATGGAGGGTTCTATGAAAACGTTTGGAAACACGAAGTTACCAGAACGCCTAATTGAGAACTGTGTGTACTGTTAACATCAGTTTTAGTCAAGAATCATGCAGAACAATAGAAGTAACACATCAAACGTAACAACGCACCAACGCTCGATATTTGTACAATTGAGTTCTGGCATCCAAAACGCATATACGACACGGTGACTTTAGTGCCGGGAAACTTGGTGATGTGTTGCGGGAGACTGGTTGTATGGCACTGACCCCTATAGACCAACTAAGTTATTTGTTTACTAATTTGTTCACCCCGGACAGTCAGCAAAAGGTAATTCAGCCGCCGTCCTACGCAAAAAAGTATTCTTTACATATAGAAACTGGGCATGATATTAAGTATATTAAGTATAAATGAGTCGCGTTCTGAGAAACTGGGCTTAATGCATGTGCGTCAAGTGTCGTCCCAGATAAGCCTGTGCAGTCCGCACAGGCTAATCAGGACGACACTTTCCGCTTTTATAGTATTTTTAGTTTTAAGTTAGTTCCTCCTTACCGAAAATCAAAAAGAGGCGGAAAGTGTCGTCCTGATTAGCTGTGCGGACTGCACAGGCTAATCTGGGACGACACTTTACGCACATGCATTATGCCCCGTTTCATCAGAACGCGGCACAAGTTATGGTTGCAAGTGTTGAAATGTACACGCCGTAGTGGTCCATTTCATAGTGAAAGTTAAATGTGTAGCATGCCATATCTCTTGTATAATAGTAATAAATGCGAAAATCTGAACGCGAACAGAAGTGCCTGATTTTAGTGTACAGAAAAAACACGTTCATATCTCATTTCCACCGAAAACATCTTATAAATTCAATCCCGCGATAAGATAGTTTTAGCGTTAAGGCAATTGAACGATGTATTTTATCATCAAAATGCATTTCTCGAACATTGTCGTGTCATTGACAAAAATCATAGTTACGAAGATTAGGTAAATGATTGTCCGTCAACTGTTTCAAAGAGATTTTTGCAAAGTTGTATGGATTTGTTGAAACACCTGTATCGTTATGAGCTTTACATTTTATATGCATTATTTGGCCTATTTAAAAGTAGACAAATGAGATCAGAAATTGTACACTTAACTTTGGCAAAACTATAATCGCACACAAAATTGATCGTTTAATATGATAAGATTTTGCTAACTTCGCAAAGCCCACAATATGTGTTTGTCCTAGTTGTCATGTAATTTTCATATTTAATTTAGCTGTAGACATGTAAATATACAACGCTGTTAATAACTATACTTGCTAGGGTTACTTACATGCTCTGTGAGCCGGGTGTGTTTTATTTCGTATCGGTTATTACTTTCAAATAAATAGATTGTACACAAAAAGTCAAGATAAAAAATCATTACTTTAAGCGCTTTCAACCTAGGGAAATAACTCTTACATCGTCCATTGAAAACCAATAGTAGTTATCAACCTTCTTTACTGAGAACGACTTTGTGCATTAATTGGAAGATTTTACGTCTGATGCAAAAGTTCGATTTCATAATTCATCTGATCAATAAATTGCATGGAACTTATTAACCTAGCGCTAAAAATATACGTACAGTGCTAAGATATAATTAAAAAGAGACACCTGTGACCTTGACATTAGTTCCATTAATGTTACCATCTATAATACGTAAGGGTCTAATAGTACTAATGACACAGTGCTATTTAAATTCATTATTCATGTCAGCGCTTATACAAATCTTAAGGGTTCCTAAGGAAAGAGAAGAGCTTAACACAATATTTACATGAGTGAATCATGCAGCCTTGACCTTTGACCTACTGAATAGAAAATCAAAAGTCTTCACTAATGACTAATCATCCTGAGAAATATGAAAGCTCTACAATAACCATTTTGCCAAATTTTGTACAAAAAAAACATGATTAAATCTTTAAAACGATCTTTTGGAGCTAAAAACCTTGCCTTATGAATCAAACTTCAATAATTATGGTATTGCCTTCATAAAGACCAATGTATGTAAACTATAAAAGCTCTACTATAAATTGTTCACACAACATGACAGAAAAACTAATTTGTGTACACTCTGACCCCTTAACACCTTCATCTTTGACCTTTTACTTAACCTAAGCAATATGGGGATCTTGTCTTCATAAAGATCAATCAATATGTGTCATATGAAAGACCTTTAATGAATAGCTTGTTATATATTGAACAGTAAAGCATTTTACATAAGTGACTATTGTGACCTTGACCTTTGACCTACTGAATCCAATCAATAGGGGTTTTACTGGTATTTAGACCAATCACCGTGTGGAATATGAAAGCTCTAAATTCATACTTATCAACATTTTCACAGAAACCAATTGTGAATGAAAGCAAACCAATTGACAGAAAAGGGAAAACACAATATGTCTCCCCCATTATAGAAGGATGTGATGATGCTTTTGAAGAGGATATACAAGCATCAATTTAAGTTTATCTACATCACCACAATTGTGATTGTGGGTACGAAAATTTGGGTACGACAACAAAATGGGTACGACAATTTTGTGTACAAAAAAACAAGAGCTGTCAGAGGACAGCGCGCTCGACTATTTGAGTGCTTGACAGTATAACGCAAGCCATCATGGAGAGGGGGGTATAATGTGGGTGTGTGGTCATTTAATAGATGATCTTTCAAAAAAATAAAAAAAAATAAAAAATAAATAAAAAAAATGTTTGGGGCGGGGATTCTGGGGTGTGGGGCGTGGGGGATGGTTTGGGTGGAGTCCATTGTGGTTTGTCAGGTAAGTGTTGTTTTTTCAAAGTATGAATCAAATGTGATCATAAATAAAGAAGTTATGGCAATTTACGCTCAATTTATTAATTTGACCTTGAGAGTCAAGGTAATTCAAAGGTCAAGGTAAAATTCAACTTGCCAGGTATAGTAACTTCATGATAGCAAGAAAGTATTTGAAGTTTGAAAGCAATAGCCTTGATACTTTAGAAGTAAAGTGGATCTAAACACAAAATTTAACAAAATATTCAAAGTTACAAAGACAAAAAAGGGCCATAATTCGGTTAAAAAGCCAACCAGAGTTATGCAACTTGCCCTGTACAGTCCCCTTACGAGAGTTAGCAAGTTTCTCAAGTCTAAAAAGCAATAGCTATGATACTTTAGGACTAAAATGGACCAAAACACAAAACTTAACCAAATGTTGAATTATTTTAGTATAAAAGGGGCCAAAATTCTGTCAAAATGCTTGATACAAATGTCTGCTCTTGTTTATAGAATGGGGTCATGTTGGTTAAGAAGTATGCAAAATATGAAAGCAATATGTCAAAGGACATAGGTAATATTTGAGGTGGTACGCAAACTTTAACATAGATTTTTCAATAATATGCATATTCTAAGTGAAACAAGGGCTGTTTGTAAAACATGCATGCCCCCCATATGGGCGGTCCGTTGTAGTGGCAGCCATTGTGTGAATACGTTCTTTGTCACTGTGACCTTGACCTTTGACCTAGTGACCTGAAAATCAATAGGGGTCATCTGTGAGTCAATGTACCTATGAAGTGTCATGATCCTAGGCAAAAGCGTTCTGGAGTTATCATCCGAAAATCATTTTACTATTTCGGGTCACCGTGACCTTGACCTTTGACCTTGTGACCTCAAAATCAATAGGGGTCATCTGCGAGTCATGATCAATCTACCTGTGAAGTTTCATGATCCTAGGCATATGCGTTCTTGAGTTATCATCCAAAAACCATTTTACTATTTCGGGTCACCGTGACCTTGACCTTTGACCTAGTGACCTCAAAATCAATAGGAGTCATCTGCGAGTCATGATCAATCTACCCATGAAGTTTCATGATCCTAGGCGTATGCGTTCTTGAGTTATCATTCAAAAACCATTTTACTATTTCGGGTCACCGTGACCTTGACCTTTGACCTAGTGACCTCAAAATCAATAGGGGTCATCTGCGAGTCATGATCAATGTTCCTATGAAGTTTCATGATCCTAGGCCCAAGCGTTCTCGATTTATCGTCTGACAACCACCTGGTGGACGGACCGACCGACATGAGCAAAGCAATATACCCCCTCTTCTTCGAAGGGGGGCATAAAAAGGGCCATAAATCTTACAAAATGCTTGATACAGTTGTCTGCTCTTGTTTATAGGTTGGGGAAATGTTGGTAAACAAGTATGCAAAATATGAAAGCAATATGTCAAGGGACATAGGAAATATTTGGGGTAGTACGCAAACTTTAACATTTGCACGCTAACGCTAACGGGAACGCTAACGCCGACACTGGGGTGAGTGGGATAGCTCCACTAAAAATATATTTCATATATAACAGTCGAGCTAAAAATGCAAAAAAAATTGTGTACGAAAAAAAAATTGGGTACATTTTTGAGAAAGAAAAAAAATGGGTATTTAAAAAAAACAAATTTGGGTACGAAAAATAATTTTTGTACGAAAAAAGTTGGGTACGAAAAAAAAATGAGTACAAAAAAAAAGTGGGGGTACAGGGAAGTAGTACCCATGGCAAACTTGACCTATTCAGCGAAACTGGGAGGCGGGTTACATTCTCAATCAAATCTAAAAATAACTACATTTGGGGTTTTCCCAGCGTCACAGCGTTTGAAGTGCCACCTGGCAGTTTCGTGTCTAGTTCTTGTCCCAAACCTCTCTATAAATTTGAAAGAGGATGGGAAACAAGCTGCCTTTACCTTTATCAATGATAATCAGCGAGGTATGCCATTTGAGAACATTTAGCTAACTCAATCTTGGTCTTTTACATTTGTCGCTATTGTGAAGAATTTTTTCATTATAACTTAGACGAGCTGTTTCGCTGAAGCAGCATTGTCAAAAATGACAAATTTTAGGAATAAAACATAATTTATTCTATATAAAAACTTCACAATAAAATATTTGTATATTGTATCCTAAATGTTAAGGCTCCACTGCATGTTTACATGTTGCTTTTGGTCTCCCATCTTTGCTTGTGATCAAATCTGAAACACAAAAAATTAAAGGCAATGATTTTATAAATATCAATAAGTTGAGCGCTAGGAAAACGAGGCCTTCTTTATGTGTGCACAGGCTCACCTCTGAAAATACTTTCTTTGTTTTCCTTGAGAAGGGACTGCCTAAAAATGCATAAAAGCGGAAACTGTCATCTCTTATAAGCCTGTGCAGGTTCCCAGAGTGTGGCTGATATGTATTTGCATTTATGGCATGTATACTGGAATCAACACTTGACTACATGAACACCTGGTGGTTTGAATGCATTTATGGCATGTATACTGGAATCAACACTTGACTACATGAACACCTGGTGGTTTGAATGCATTTATGGCATGTATACTGGAATCAACACTTGACTACATGAACACCTGGTGGTTTGAATGCATTTATGGCATGTATACTGGAATCAACACTTGACTACATGAACACCTGGTGGTTTGAATGCATTTATGGCATGTATACTGGAATCAACACTTGACTACATGAACACCTGGTGGTTTGAATGCATTTATGGCATGTATACTGGAATCAACACTTGACTACATGAACACCTGGTGGTTTGAATGCATTTATGGCATGTATACTGGAATCAACACTTGACTACATGAACACCTGGTGGTTTGAATGCATTTATGGCATGTATACTGGAATCAACACTTGACTACATGAACACCTGGTGGTTTGAATGCATAACACTTGACTACATGAACACCTGGTGGTTTGAATGCATTTATGGCATGTATACTGGAATCAACACTTGACTACATGAACACCTCGTGGTTTGAATGCATAACACTTGACTACATGAACACCTGGTGGTTTGAATGCATTTATGGCATGTATACTGGAATCAACACTTGACTACATGAACACCTGGTGGTTTGAATGCATAACACTTGACTACATGAACACCTGGTGGTTTGAATGCATTTATGGCATGTATACTGGAATCAACACTTGACTACATGAACACCTGGTGGTTTGAATGCTTTTATGGCATGTATACTGGAATCAACACTTGACTACATGAACACCTGGTGGTTTGAATGCATTTAAGGCATGTATACTGAAATCAACAATTGACTACATGAACACCTCGTGGTTTGAATGCATTTATGGCATGTATACTGGAATCAACACTTGACTACATGAACACCTGGTGGTTTGGATACTTGTTCTATAAAAACTTAATGGGACTATTTATGTCTTAGCATACCAAAACAAGATGCCATTCTGTTATAGACAGATATACACATTTTATGATAGTACATGTGAGTGGTTATAAATGCAAAGAGCTATAAGTTCAACGGACTGACGATCTTACCCCCAGTGTAGCTTCTGCTTCTTTTTGGCTTTCGCAAGGTCACCTTCCTCCTTTAATAATACAAATTAAAAGTTTGTGGCCAAAAAATGACAATTAAAGCACAATTTGGAAATAAGATACACAATAAAAGAAAATCCTTATTTGTTTATGATTTTGATAATTATCATGAGAAAATAAAATAAACAAGATGGCTGTGATGGCCATTATGACTCACCTCAACAATATAAGCTACAAATTTGACCTGGTGACAGAATTTTATCTCGTGTGATCCAGTTTTTAATTTGGCCAAAATTTGGTCAAGACAAAATTAACCAGGCTTTGACAATATTTCAAGCTTAACAAGAGCCCCATACCAGTGGAATGTCTATGAATGAAACATTGTGAAATATCTATTACAGACTGCATATTAACTTTTGTATAAGTGTAACACATTATATTAAAACCAATGGCAATTTGTCGCAGCAGCATAAAGATTTTGTGTTCATAAATGTGTGTTTGTAAAACAAATGTCACGACACATTACTCATCATGTATACTCCATGATTTCCTTTCATGTACTTTTAAAGTTTGTGCATTCATTCAGTGATATTCTATTTTCAGTATCAGTCTCTTGACCTTTGACCTCTGAATAAATTTAAGTCATTCATAATCCGTTGACCTCTGAATAAATTAAAGGTTCTGCATAAGCCTGTCATCAGTACTAATTTTTATCACAATTTAAATTATCACATATTAAACATTTGTATAGTTATCTCGGCTTTTGTGGCAGGACAGCAAGACAGATGGACAAAAACACGGAAGGATTGACAGACAGACAAAGGACAAACCTTCAAACCAATTCATAGACTGATTTTGCTGATTATATTAAGTATTGTTCAATTTTTAGTAACACATACCTTACTTTTGACAGCCAGTTAAACAAGAGGGCCTGAAAGGCCCAAAGTCGCTCACCTGAGATAACAAGATATTATTGGGATAAATCTTCTGACCAAGTTTCATGAAGATCGGAAAATAAATGTGGCCTCTAGAGTGTTAACAAGGTTTTACTAGAGCTATATAAGGAAAAATACCCCGCCCCCTGGCAGCCATGTTTTTCAACCAACTGGCATTTTTTTTACTCGTCCAAGATATTATCGGGATGAATCTTCTGACCAAGTTTCATGAAGATCGGACAGTAAATATGGCCTCTAGAGTGTAGCCATATAAGGAAAAATGCCCCGCCCAAAGGAAGCCATGATTTTCAAGCAAACATAATTATTTTCAAACTCACCCAAGATATCATTGAGACCAATCTTCTGACCAAATTTCATGAAGATTGGAAATAAATGTGGCCTCTAGAGTGTTAACAAGGTTTTACTATAGCCATATATAGCCATATAAGGAAAAATACCCCGCCCCTGGTGGCCATGTTTTTAAAGGAACCAAAACCATTTTCGAACTCATTCAAGATATCATCAGGACAAATCTTCTGACCAAATTTCATGATGATCGGAAAATAAATGTGACCTCTAGAGTGTTAACAAGGTTTTACTATAGCCATATAAGGAAAATGGCCAGCCCCCTGGTGGCCATGTTTTTCAACCAACCGGCATCATTTTTGAACTCATCCAAGATATTATTGCGATGAATCTTCTGACCGAGTTTCATGAAGATTGGACAATAAATGTGGCCTCTAGAGTGTTAACAAGATTTTACTATATCCTTATATAGCCATATAAGGAAAAATGCCCCGCCCCTTGGCGGCCATGTTTTTCAAGCAAACGTAACCATTTTCGAACTCATCCTAGATATCAATAAGACAAATCTTCTGACAATATTTCATCAAGATTGGACAATATTTGTGGCCTCTAGAGTGTTAACAAGGTTTTACTATAGCCATATTAGGAAATATGCCCCGCCCCCTGGCGGCCATGTTTTTCAACCAACCGGCATCATTTTCGAACTCATGCAAGATATTATTGGGATGAATCTTCTGACCAAGTTTCATGAAGATCAGACAATAAATGTGGCCTCTAGAGTATTAACAAGATTTTACTATAGCCATATACAATATAGCCATATAAGGAAAAATGCCCCGCCCCTTGGCAGCCATGTTTTTTAAGCAAACATAACCATTTTCAAACTCATCCAAGATATCATTGAGACCAATCTTCTGACCAAGTTTCATGAAGATTGGCCAATAAATGTGGCCTCTAGAGACTTAACAAGGCAAATGTTGATGCCGCACAACGCACAACGGACGACAGACAAAAGGCGATCACAAAAGCTCACCATGAGCACGTTGTGCTCAGGTGAGCTAAAAAGGTTGCTAATACTCCCCTTATGGCCATTTATTAGAATACAAAATTTACTTTAATAAAATTATGTGAAGGATCAAGATTTGCGACCAGATTTACTGACAAAGTCCAGTCCTACAGTAGGCTGAGTCCACAATTGTGAAAAGCTTGCATGAGCCTAACAAACTACAAATCTTCATTAACTAACATTGTAACGACACAAAGACCAGAGTTGTTTTAAGTAATTGTTTTACCAGTTTAAAAACAAAAATGCATGATGGACAACGACACTAACAAATTTAAGATAAAAATGTGGTCAAAAGAAATTGAACAATGAAATTATGAACAGCTTATGTGAAACATGTTAAAACAAGAGCTGTCACCATAGGATGACTTATGCCCCATATAAACACTTGATAGAAGTTATGAGCTTTTGAAACCTAAACGCAGATTTCGAAACCTAATCGCTGACCCTAAGTTCAAGGTCAAGGTCACATTGGTCAGAATTTGTGTGCGTTTGGAAAGGCCTTGTCCATATACACATGCATACCAAATATGAAATTGCTATCTGAAGCCACATAGAAGTTATAAGCATTTTTCGAAACCTAAACTCAAAGTGTGACGGACAGACGGACAGACCGATCACTATATGCCCTCCTACGAGGGCATAAAAATGTGGACACTAACCGTATGCTTACACTTAAAATTCATGACATTTTTGTAAATAATAAAAAATGTAAACCTTTTTCCGTTTCATGTAATCTCTAGCTTCAGCAGCTTCTGCTATACGAACGGCATACTGTAAGCATAATACAATCATTAGTCCAATTCATAATATTTATTTAAGTATAAAAATCATAAAAAAATGGATATTATTACAAAACAATCTAGTATTTTGCGATCTTATTAAAAGGCACTCATGAATATTTAGTTCATTTTGGTTAAACAATATACATGTAATTTTAAACACACTGTCTCAGAATAGAGGGAACATACACAAATATGTATTGATTAACAAATTACTGCAGAATAATAAACCAGGTTAATAAATCTACAATTTCTTAACATATCTTGTATATTCATTTAACGTCTGAATCTGAAGCTTCCCAATACATTAAAAACACTTGTACAATTCTACTAGAAGATATTTCAATGGAAATAGTTGACAAATGTTTATATTTTTAAAATATGCTATTAAACATTTTGTATGGACATTGCATCGGAACTAAATGAGCCATAGAATGACAACAAGAAAAGTATTAACAAAAACGGGCAACTAAAATATAACTATACCACTTTTTTGCAAACGGCTGGCGGTAAAATATTGGACCATCAAATATCAACAAAAGGTAATGTACCATAAAGTATGCTACTAGCCATACATCAGTCTTTTATTTATATTAACCCATTTACATTTGTATGCCTAGCGTCTAGAAAAAAGGCCTTAGCAAACAGCGTAGACCCAGATGAGACGCTGCATGATGCGGCGTCTCATCAAAGTCTATGCTGTTTGCTTTAAGGAATTTCTTTAAGAAATATTCTAAATATAGAAAATATAATAAATAGAGAAATCTAAATATAGAAATAAATATACTAGACATCCCTAATTTTGGAAATAAATGGATCCAATTTAGAAGGATGGGAGAGTCCACAAGGCATAAATGGGTAAAGGTTTATCTAAGACTGGAATGATGCACAAACCGTGATAAATAAATGTACATGTATGTTGAAAATACACGCAGTCAATATTTATGATATTTTGTGAATATTGGTTTACTGCTCTAAAGCAAACTGTTCTGGTTTTATGCTCTTTGCTGCTCATCAGTATCTGAGGGTTGAAAGTGAAGGTTTACTAAAGTAATTCTATTAAATAAAGTCTTTAATTTAATATTCTAAGGAACTTCAATAGGGTCAAAATGTGTATCTGAGCGGTGAAGGGTTAAAATATTTACATTTCTCATGGCCAGCCTGTCACTTAATTGTTCTGCTGTTCCAATGTGCCCCACTTTGATGGCCTCCTCCACCTGTCTCTCAAGGCCACAATGCACACCCCCGTCTATGGCTACACCCCGTAGTAGATGATCGTTCACACCCAGGTAGGCGTTCAACTCAGCAAATTTGTCTGTTTTTCTGTGATTACAATTCAAACTAGAGCTTTGTCACAGACGTGACGAATACCCCCACATGCCGCATTGACACATAATATTTTGCATGTCGTCTATACAAAAAACAGCGGACACCCTGCTCAATTTTAAAAACGCACTAAGTGAACCCTTGACCTAGTTTTTGACCCAGAAAGGCCCATGTTCTAACTTGGCCTTAAGATCATCTCCATAAAACTTCTGACCAAGTTTGGAGAAGATCCATGGCCCATGTTTAAACTTGTCCTAGAGATCATTAAGATAAAACTTATGACCAAATTTGGTGAGGATTGGATGAAAACTACTTGAATAAGAGAGCGGACAACATGGTGAGGTTTAAAACGCACTAAGATAACCCGTGACCTAGTTTTTGACCCAGCATTACCCATATTCAAACTTGACCTAGACATCATCTAGATACAACTTCTGACCAAGTTTGGTGAAGATTGGATGAAAACTACTTGAATTAGAGAGCGGACAACATTGTGATGTTTAAAACACACTTAGTGACCCCGTGACCTTGTTTTTGACCCGGCATGACCCATATTCAAACTTGCCCTAGACATTATCAAGATACAACTTCTGACCAATTTTGGTGAAGATTGGATAAAAACTACTTGAATTAGAGAGAGGACAACATGGTGAGGTTAAAACACACTAAGTGACCTAGTTTTTGACCAGGCATGGCCCATGTTCAATTTTGACCTACACATTATCTAGTTACAACTTCTGACCAAGTGTGGTGAAGATCGTATTTGATTTACTTGAAATATAGAGCGGACATTATTCTCAATTTGTAAAAGTACTAAGTGACCCTCTGACCTAGTTTTTGATCTGGCATGGCCTATGTTCGAACTTGGCCTTCAGATCATCTAGATAAAACTTCTGACCAAGTTTGGTGAAGATCGGATGAAAACTACTTGAATAAGAGAGAGGACACCATGCTGAATGTTAAAAAACGCACTAAGTGACCCCTTGACCTAGTTTTTGACCCAACAAGGCCCATGTTCAAACTTTGCCTTAAGATCATCTAGATACAACTTCTTACCAAGTTTGGTGAAGATCGGATGAAAACTACTTGAATAAGAGAGCGGACAACATGCTGAATGTTTAAAACGCACTTAGTGACCCTGTGACCTAGTTTTTGACCCAGCAAGGCCCATGTTTGAACTTGGCCTTAAGATCATCTAGATACAACTTCTGACCAAGTTTTGTGAAGATCGGATGAAAACTACTTGAATTAGAGAGCAGACAACATGCTGAATGTTTAAAACGCACTAAGTGACCCTGTGACCTAGTTTTTGACCCGGCAAGGCCCATGTTCAAACTTGGCCTAGACATCATGTAGATACATCTTCTGACCAAGTTTGGTGAAGATCGGATGAAAACTACTTGAATTAGAGAGCGGACACTTAATACGGACAGACAGACAGACCGACAGACCGACCGACAGACATGTTCACTCCTTTATACCCCCCTAAACTTCATTTGTGGGGGTATAAAAATGTTTGAATCAATGCAAGATTTGAGCTCACCAAATGTATGTGTCAGAATTTCTATGAAATGTTAATTGAAGTTAGCTTAAAATAATATGATCTATTATTGTGTATTATGTGACTGTTTTACTATGACAATTCTGGTTTGAATTTTTGTATTGTGTATGCTGGCCTGTGTTGTATACACCTTTGTTCATGTCACTTAAATAAATTATCAGAAGATGCTAATAAAGTTGTCTCCCATTACACCATTACAATATTACTCTTTGAGTAAATTTTATTTTCCGTTCTCAACGTGTGCTCCTTTGTTCAATTTGTTTCAATGTTCCGACACTATTGTATGTGTTCTCTCTTTTATACAGACATAACAGGACAGAGAACATACATAATGAGTGTAACTACAGGGGACCAATTCTATTAATATGTTTACTGACAAAGGTTTAAGATGCAATATTACTCAATAAGTTAACCCTTTGCATGCTGGGAAATTTGTTGTCTGCTAAAATGTCGTCTGCTGAATTTCTCAAATTAGCATTTTCTTCGATTTTTTTCAAAGAATATTATCAGAATAGCAAACAGTTTGGATCCTGATGAGACGCCACGTTCTGTGGCGTCTCATCTGGATCCAAATTGTTTGCAAACGCCTTCAAAATTCGGTTCCCGCACTGAAAGGGTTAAGTATAAAAAATATACTGTTCTTCTTATCCTGTAACATTTATTCAAAAGGGAAAATGATTCAGAACTCTAATTCAGGTCTTTAATAAAAACTCCGTTCAGCTACGTGTTTTAAATATTTTTATAATTTATATACTGTATTTATAAGTGTAAGATTTCCTAGGCAAGTTTTAAAGTTCTTCGAAAAAGCTATTTATTCTTACACTGGCCCAGTCCTGAAAGATTTATATTTTCATATTAAGCTATGATTGATTTACAATTTATGCTGAAAAATAAGTTTATTTCGCCATGACTTCAAAACCACTGCCATACAAACCTGTGAGCTAAAATGTCTGAATCTGCATTGCCCTTGACATTGTCACACAGCTTTTTATCTGGCTCAGTGGTCTTTGAAGACAAACTATTTGGCTCACATTTCAGTTTATCAGAATCATCTACCGAAACATTATGTTGTCGTAAAATGTCCTTCTCTTCTTCTGAAGACAACTTTTCTTGAACTAAAAATAAAAAACTAACAAAACATGGGGTATTTTTTACAGTTATTTTGTTAATAGATCTTTTTCACAAACTCTACTGTGGGACTTGAACAATTTAAGAACACATTTTCAACAAAAATAATCACTTTGCTTCAAAAACTTCCAAAAAAAGGATAAAAAAAAATAGTTCTATCCCTGTTAGTGATGAATGAAAACAAACACATTTTTTATTTGTTGAACTTCCCTTTAAGGCTCTGATCATTATTATGAAGTTTAATTTGAATGCCTTTATTACTTCATAAGTTATGCACCACACAGAAAATGGATTATATAAAATATCAGTCAAGGGGTATAACTCTTAAAATACTGAGTTCAGTTTATTGTACTCTGTGCTTCCTCTTAATTTTCTTCATCAATGTGCCAAGTTGTTTTTAAATATGGTCATTTCTACTGGAAATATTCCCTGCACCAGAAAATTCCCTAAAGTGGAAAATCTATGTATTTATTCACGTTTATTATCATTGTTGTTGTTTAGAAAATGGTTGGATTACTACTATTTATCAAATTGCAAGGTAATGATTTGTTTATTGCACTATTATCTGGATATTTTCATTGGGTAAAAAATTTAATGAGTCAGTTGTGGTATCAAATTAGACACTGATTTTGATGAGGTGGTCGTTATTTTACTAATGGCAATGTTCATTTTTTTAAATTTCTGATTCAACTGTACTAGACTTTCCATGAAATTAACATAATAAAAAATTGCCAAATTTTCGTACCATTTTTGCCCATTACACACTTATCAGTGGGTAGACTTATGACTGGGTTTTTACCGTACTGCTTTCTTTTTCAAGCATGCAAAATGTGCACAAATATAGTCCTTTATTCATATTGTAAGAACTAATCAGGTATTTTGTTATTCTATACAAAACATATGACTTAAGTCTTATGGAATATATGTATTTACTGACCTGTTTGCAGTATGTTTTTCTGTAAGTGTTTTATTCGCTTTTCTGTTGATCTTTTTGTGACATCATTTGTCCTTTTTTCCAAAGCTTTAAATCTCTGAAAAGAAAGTTTAAATTTATAAATGACAACCTGCAGCAAAATTTATTTAACAACCATTTAACAGTTAAGGCAAAGCTCTTGGTCAAATCTGCTTTTAGTATCCATTAACAAAGTTATCACTATTTAATTGTTTATCATGCAAGGGAGGCAGACAACACCCCAATATTTTGGCTACTGATCATCCTGTTCAATTTCCACTTGCACTTACTAACCTCATGAAATAACCAGAATCTACATATGTTGGGTTTAATTTGGAATCATAGCTAAAATTAGTTCTTCTTCAATGCTTTGAGCTTTTATGAGAATATATGAACAGCTCAAAGTTCTTCCTGATAAAACCCAAATTCCATGTAAAAAAATTAAGTCTCAAGTTTGTCTATAAAATCAATTTAAATCAACCTAATAGAATGTAACAAACACATTTCCTGTTACCATTTACATCAATTTGCGTGTTTACTCAAAACAAAAGTTTATAAAAACATAATTAAACAGAAAGCCGAAGTTTTGAATTGACAATGCAATCTATCTTACAAAGTTCTGGAGATAGTCAGTGTAGCACAACTGGTTGATTAGACTCGAGATATAACCTGCTGAAGATTCTGGAGATATTCAATGTATACATTAGCATATTTTCAAATTCTGAATACTTAGTGTTTTCAATTGCAAAATCCTGCACATTTTCGTGAACTGTTTCCATGTTCAAAACTTTGATTAATATCATTACTTTGGGAGCACACCATATCAACTAAGTTTTTTTAATTTTAGCAATAAGGATGAATTATCTGTTTGTGTTTATTTATGCCTGAAAAAAGTTTATGGTGCTCATTTTACCTATAAAAGTGCCGTCTGGATTCCAGGATGCAGAGTTTACATAAACAAGAGGGACAAGATGGCCCTAAATCGCTCACCTGACTAACCTTGCCACATCAACTTAAATTCTATCAGACCCGTATACAATCCCAAGCCACTGGCCCAGAGTTCATTAATTAATACATTTTGACCAAATATCATTAAGACCTGATGAAAACTGTGACCGCTAGGTTTGTTTTTCAAGATTAACAAGAGATGTGTTTGTCAAAAACACCATGCTCACTATTGCATCGCTTTGAAGCCATATATTTGACCTTGACCTTTCACCACTCAAAATGTGCAGCTCCATGAGTTACTAGCATTCCCTGTTAAATTTTAAAATTTGTCATACATTAGTTCTATTAATTTAGCTAGATAGATATTCCAAAAAGCTTTCCAAAACAGATTGAATTGTTAACATATCCCCACCGGAAGAGAAGTTATAACAATTTTTGTCATGGAAATTTTGTCGATTTATTGGAAAATATTGGTACTTATTACTACATAGTAAATGTGTTAAATCACAGTACCTTCGCCTTATGTTATTACAGAGAAATTGACATAACTTTTGTTCTAAAGAAGATTTTGTTCTAGAGAGTTCAAATTTGGCAGTTTGATGTATTTTTTCATGTTCTTTTCATTTCTTTACTTAGTTTTTGCATAGTATAAACTATAATGAAGATACATTAATATCACAATTTTTTTTTTTTTTCGACTTTTTGTCTCAAATAAAGACATCACAAAATACAACAAACAAAACAACATGTCACTTATATAAACAAGAGGGCCAAGATGGCCCTGGTTTAATCACCTGAGAGGAGTCGGTTCATTTAATCTTTACCAAACATTAAACTTGACCTAGATATTGTCCAGACAAACATCCTGGTCAAGTTTCATCATTATTAAACCAAAACTCTGGCATATGGAGTGTTTTTGTTTTTGTAAGATTTTACCTGGTGACCTATATTTTGAGTTGACCCCCCTTACCAAACATCAAACTTTGCTTGCAAAAATAAATATTTTGACCAAGATTCATAAAATCTGAAACAATATTGTGACCTCTAGAGTGTTTACAAGGATTTTGTATACTGTAAAACCATTAAATTTCGTGTGGTACGACTTTTCGTGGATTTTGTTGGTCCACTGAACCACGAATTCAAGTACCAACGATTATTTATACATTTTTAATCCTAAATCGGTCATTTCCGAATGTCATTTCCAACATTTTCTTGTGTTGTCAGTTATCGGAGATATTTGTTTTTGAAATAGTTACTTCACTTCAGTAGTTCACATAACACTATATCTATCAGTTTTTCTTTTTTTTTTATTCATCATCGTTAATGTACGTTTTAGTAATCATGGTAAATAAAGATAATAAATAGCATTACCAATTGTGAAGAAAAACAAATTTCTTTTACCTGACGTAAAATTAACAGTTTGCAGATTTATCATATATGTCAATATGCGCAAATTAAATTTAAAAGAGACATAACCGTTTTCACACATGTATTTTGGGGACCTTATTACTCAAGTGTTTCTACTAGGGGACCGATTGCGCTGAGAAGTGCAAATATTGTCAAAACAACATCGATGGCAATTAGCGAGCTGGGACCCACAAGTGTGCTGCTTTATCGCTTTTATCGACAATTATCGGCAACACTTGAATGCTTCAGTGCACATTAACCTCAAAAGTCTTGCTGTCAACACAGATTAGCAGATTATGCTTCGTTATTACTCTGGTTGTTCTAATAAAAGTATAATTATTATGACGGTCAGTCTTCCCCGAAAATTTGAAATCCACGAAATTACGTGTCAAGGAATTAGTTGTTTGTCATTAAACCACGAAATTTCATACCAACGAATTTCTATACGTTTACAGTAATATAATGAAAATTTGGACAATCTAATGGCAAAAATTATGGCATTAATTGTGTGATTTTGCTAAACATCAAACTTACCTGAGATCTTTCAGCAACTGTCATAAAGAATGCTTGAGAAGTGTGAATGCTAGAGTGTCTACAAACCAAATGTGGATGAACAGACGGCGGACAAAGACCAATTCTAAAACCTCATCTGAGCAATCAGGTGAGCTACATGTAAAAAGTGTATTTCACCTATCTGAGCCATTTTCCAACTTGTCCGAGAAATCACTAAAACCGACTAAGTTTCACGATGATTAGGCAAAAAATGAGACTTCAAGTGTTCGATCACAAGGTTTCTCTCTAGTCACATAAGGAAAACTGCCCGCCCCCCCCCCCTGGCGGCAATGTTTTTTTACTGATCAGGACCATTTGCGAACTCATCTGAGATATATATACAGTAAAACCAATAATTTCACCAAGTTTCATGATGATTGGGAAAAAAATGTGACTTCTAGAGTGTTCACAAGCTTTTTTTTACTATATAAATATAAGAAAAATGCCCCCCCCCCCCCCAGCCATGTTATTCAACTGACCGGAACCATTTTTTAACTTAACTCTCGTACAAATGTTCTGACCAAATTTCATAAAAATTGGGCCAAAAATGTGACTTCTAGAGTGTTCACATGTTTTCACTATATACATCTTGAGAAAAATGCCCCGCCCACTGGCGGCCATGTTTTCCACCGATCTGGACCATTTTCCAACTCGTCTGAGATATCAATAAAACCAATGTTTTGTCCAACTTTCATGATTGGGCAAAAATTGTGACTTCTAGTGTGTTTACAAGGTTTCTCTATAGCCAAATAAGGAAAACTGCCCCACCCACTTGCCGCCATGTTTTTCAACGGACCAAAACCACTTTTGAACTCAACCAACATATCATTAAGACAAACATTTTGACAAAGTTTCATGAAGATTGGGCATGAAATGTGACTTCTAAATGTGAGTGTGTACAAGGTTTGTATTTTTTTTGACCTAGTGACCTAGTTTAGACCCAGCATGACCCAGTTTCCAACTCCATTGAGATATCATTGGGACAAATCTTCTGACCAAGTTTCATGAAGATCGGACAAAAAATGTGGCCTCTAGAGTATTTACAAGGTATCTCTATAGCCAAATAAGGAAAACTGCCCCGCCCACTGTTTTTCAACAGACCAGAACCACTTTTGCACTCAACCAACATATCATTAAGACAAACATTTTGACAAAGTTTTATGAAGATTTGGCATGAAATGCGACTTCTACAGTTTTTACAATTTTTTTTTTTCCTAGTGACCTAGTTTTTGACCCGGCATGACCCAGTTTCAAACTCAACCGAGATATCATTGGAACAAAGCTTCTGACCAAGTTTCATGAAGATCGGAAAAGAAATGTGCCCTCTTGAAAATACACTGTATTATTATGAAAACATTAATAGTCAAAGGGGAGTAACTACTGTAAACTTAAATGCAATATTTAGAAGATTTGTCTCGCATGTTACATGACCTTAATTCAGAATGTTTACAAGCCTTTTTACTATTTAAATATAAGGAAAACTGCCCGTCCCCCTGGCAACCATGTTTTTCAACGGACCGGAACCATTTTCGAACTCAATTCTCAAATCAAGGAAACAAATGTTCTGACCAAATGTCATGAAAATTGGGCCAAAAATGTGACTTCTAGAGTGTTCACATGATTACACTATATACATTTTGAGAAAAATGCCCCCCCCCACTCACTGGCGGCCATGTTTTTTTACCGATTTGAACCATTTTCGAACTCTTCTGAGAAATCAAAAAACAAATGTTTTGACCAACTTTCATGATGATTGGGCAAAAATTGTGACTTCTAGAGTGTTTACAAGGTTCCTCTACAGCCAAATAAGGAAAACTGCCCCGCCCACTAGCGGCCATGTTTTTCAACGGACCGGAACCACTTTTGAACTCAACCAACATATCATTAAGACAAACATTTTGACAAAGTTTTGATCTAGTGACCTAGTTTTTGACCCGGCATGACTCAGTTTCGAACTCAATCGAGATTTCATTGGGACAAAGCTTCTGACCAAGTTTTATGAAGATCGGAAATAAATGTGGCTTCTAGAGTGTTTACAAACAAATGTAGATGGACAGACGACGGACAAAGACTGGTCACAAAAGCTCACCTGAGCAATCAGGTGAGCTAAAAATCTTGTTACCAGTTGCAACTCCCAGTGACCCAGAGGGTCAAGAGCTGGGAGTTGGATTATAGCAACTAAGCTAAAAATTCAAGCTTTTCATGTTTCCACTAAAAGATATTCAATTTTGCTGTGGGGGTGAACTGGCATACATGTACTAAGGAATGGTTCGCCACAAGCTGAAATAATTGGCCTTCAGAATAAATCTGAACCCTGAACGTTTATTTCCAACAATTAGATGCGTATCAGTATTGTTGTTTACAACTTAGCAAATGTTATGGATTTTATCAATCATTCACATGATGGTGTTTTCATAAAATGTGTGGCTTAGTGCTGGTGATGAATGTGTTCAGTTTTAGTGAAAGAAAGCCAAGTGCCATTGTATTTTATGGCCCAATCAAGTACACAGGCTATATTATCCTGTGTATTATACCACCTGAGGACTAAATATACATGAATAATCTGCCTGAATAGTTGCAAATGTACTTTAAGTTTCATCTGATTTTCAGAAAGTAGTTTGAATATATTGAATCGATCCAAATAAATAAATTTGACAATCTGTAGTGTTTGACACGTACAAATGTACTGGAGTCCCGTAATCCGAGACTCCTTGAAATGAGACATGGACTCCTAGTTTTTTTGTCAACTAAGTCTGTCCGCCTCCTTCGAAATCATCTTTTAAACATAAAAATCCCTTATTTTAGTTATTTGTTTTGCGAGACCAGAATGTTAAAACTTTTCAGCATCCAAAATATATGCAACTTATCATTCTGCTGAAATGCATCAATAAAAATTAAACAATTGTTTTTCCTTGTGGCAGTCCATACATGTAGTAATAGGGAAACTCTAGAAAATAGAACTCCGATCAACGTGATTGCTGCCATTTTTTCTCTGCTATGTTTTCTAAAGTAAAGCTTTTGCTAAAGTCTCGGAACTTTAAACAACATGCGCAGAGGATGAAATTTGCGGGTGTGTATGGATCTATCGGCTTTGCTTGGTTAAACATGCTGTAAATAAACAATTTTGGCATGGATATAACGGGAATTAAATAAATCTTCAAAGGTAAATCTTTTATTGCAGCATTATTTGCATTCATTCAGACATTATTTCACTTGTTACCTTAACCGCTCGATTTATGTTCATTGGAGGATATTTAAGTATTAGAGGTCATACATAATGCCACAGAAATTTGAATCACATCACCAGTTATTCAAAAGAAGGAGTGTATACTGCAACACGGTTGACTGGTGTTACTTGAGGATTATTCACTTGTGTTTTAAAACCATATTCAAACATCAGATAAATGAATTAATGGACAATCATTTTTAACTTAACTTTATTAGACAATTGCCTTTATTATGACGAAACTCCTTCAATTTTAACTGCTGTAGAAACAAATTCAACACCACTGTCCGCCATTGTTGTTTATTTTTCGCCTGGTAGATTTGCGGTAAGTAGGTTAAACAGCACCAATATTAAATTAAACATGAAAACCAAAGCTCAGACATACTATAGAATTCAATGTAACAATCAATAATGTATAATAACAATTTAAATATATGGAATTTAAGACATCAAATAAAACAAATTGCAGTTATTTTCAAGCACTGTCCTATTTTTTCGCTTCGACATTTAACTGAATTATAAAAATTCAAATATTGTTAAAGTGTGAGTTTTACAACATTTAATAACCAAAAACTGATTCCAATCTATAGCGAAAGATGTTTTCTGTCAGATTTGACAAGTAGGTAACGCAGGTTTGTTTACAAAATCCCGAGGGTACTAATGAAATACAGCGAGTCAACCCTACCGGCGAGCTTACCGGGTTTGAGTATAATATTAACCGGTAGAGTAGCACAAGCCGCAAATATGACTAGGGCAAAGACAACTTACAAATCACACATAAACCAGAAATGGAGGCAATTGCACTTAACCGGTACATAATATTATTTTTTTAAGAACGGAAAAGCGTACCCTAACCCTTACCCTAACCCGCAACACCTAACGCAACACCTAATAATCTTTTTTATTCTAAACATTTAATAAGTATCAGAGGCTACTGTCCTCAAACCCCTGCATTTTCTATAGTGGTAAACAACTGTGTACCGCCCACCTGTAAAGTGCAATCTAACACAGAAATGGATAAGAACGGTAGTAACGTGTACCAACCCGTGTGCTAATTGGAGAGCTAATGAGTTGAACTGCTAACAGTAACACCACAGGAGTTTGAAATTTTATCCATAAAGCTAATCTAATGGCTAAATAAAAAAATAAAAAAAAACGATATAGTATACTATAAATAATAAAACAATAAACCCTATATAGTATACTATATAGGGGTTTATTTTTTTATTATTTAGCCATTAGATTAGCTTTATACTTATAGGGGTTTATTTTTTTATTATTTAGCCATTAGATTAGCTTTATGGATAGAATTTCAAACTCCTGTGGTAAAACTAAAAGTAGCTGAAGTAATTCGCGTTCAGAATAAATCTGAACGCTGAAACTCCGATCTGTAAAAACCATAACGAAAAATAAATACAATATTATTATGGGAATTACTGTATTTACAAGTGTATATATCTGAAATCTACCAGTTGTTTGACAAATATGAACTTAGATCACAAAAATTACCTGTATTTCATTCGAAATCATAGACATGGAACAATCATTTTCTCATTGGCAACCATTTTGGCATCGACATCGTTGTTGTTATTTCGGGAGCCAGACAACTCGCCCCAAAGCCAACTCGCCCCAGGACAAGTCGCCCCGAAAATCTGGACAAGTCGCCCCAAATATGTTGGACAACTCGCCCCAATCGAAAGACAACTCGCCCCAATTTTGTTTCTTATATATAGTATTATAGAAATTTTGTTCATATACAATTTGTTAAGTTTAATGTACTAATATTCGTGATTATTGTTTTTAGGAAATGTAGTTGTATGATGTTTTTTTTTCATTTCATATTGTAAAACTTTGTAATTCAATAATTGTTTATTAAAATAAGCCCCATTTAGTTCGTCTTGTTTTGAAAACGTGTGAAATGTTAAACGTTTATTTTGACGGCATGCTTTCATTTTCTGTTCAAAGATTGTTTAATGAGACATTTTGTATGATAGTTTGGTTTAATTAAAGAATAATGGAATGTCTTTGTGTTAGTTATGTTTTGAAAACGTGTGAATTGACGACAATTAATTAAGCCGGCATGCTTTCATTGTCTGGTCAAAGATTTATTAATAAGACAAACGGTATGACAGTTTGGCGTGATTAAAGAATAAATAAGGTAACACGCTTAACCAGACAACAATGCTGTTTGCAAAGTAATTATAAGGGCTGACTATATAAAAAGAGGGTATCTGAATTAGCCCAAAGTATGTGTTTTGTTTGTGTCGGACAATACTATTTGTGACTTGGAATACGATTGCTATATAGTTGTGTGGGTTTCAGTGCATCTGCCATGTGTTCAAACATATATGTGCTTATTTGATGTCGGATACAATAATTTTCTAGTGTTAGTTAGTTTTGTGTTTGTGTTTCTGCAATGGCAGAAGTGGCAAATTGTATACATTGTGGAAAGACAGTTGGGCAGAGGCAACGTGCTGTTTCTTGCGATGCCTGCGAGCGATGGCAACACATAGGCTGTGATTCTGGTAAGTAAACTTATAATATAATTATTTGTTGTGTCTTACATTTTTTAGGTCAGGCAGCTTTTGTTTCCCCATAAATAATGAATCTAAATTGTTGGATACTTGCATATTATCGGGTAATGTCCGTTAACCCGGTGACACATAACAGATGTGTTTTACGACCTGATAACGATCATAAAACCTTTCAGATAAATGTCAGAAGTCACTGGACCGTTATCTTTGCGTTATTTGGGTGATGTATACCGCTTTAAACTATTGCTCATGGTGTAATATTGAATGTATTTACAGTTTTTTTACTTGTCAGTACAAATATATTTTAAACGTTTGTATAAATCCTTAGTATTGAACATTACTATCTGCTGAAATGATTGAATATTATGATAAAATGTGCATTTTATATTTATATTTATGATAAGAATTTACATTAAACTTTTATTTAATATCCTTCATGTATATACATAAGTCGCATATTTTGAAAATAATTACTTTGTCAAAAAAGGCGTGAAAACTCGACACTAAATAAAGAAATATCGTATTGTTTGTTAAGTGTATGTGCTTGACATATTTTTAAAATAGCATTTTGTTGTGGTAATTCTGACGCTATTGGTTATTGAGATATCGCTGTTGACAAAAAGCCGTTCAGTTTGACATGTAAGGTTCGTTTGTCGGGATATGCTAAACTTAAAATTGAAACAGAACCAACATATTATCAAATAAGACGATGGTATCAGAAGGAAAGCTATCCAGGCGACAACGAAGGAAAAACACGTCTCTCCAGGGAAAAATCTTCAAGCTGTGGGAAGCGTACGAGAGCGGAGAATTGTCAGTCAACGGCCTACTAAGGAAATGCAGTGGCATTTATGGACCAAATGCATGAACGTTGCTCATTTGATGTCTTTCTGATTGTTGGAAATGTTTCAACCCTTGTTTTTGACAAGCTTGTTTGTGTGTGAAAGTTACTGTGTGTTTGTAATGTTTTACCATTATTATATTTTTTAAATGTTTGATAATATTCATCATTTACGGACCAAATGCCTGCCTGAAAGTTGCTAGATTGAATTGAAATAAATAATTGCTCATTTGTTGTTTTTTTCTTCTGATTGTTAGAAATGTTTCAACCATTGTGTTTAAAAGCTTGGGGTATTTGGTTACTGTCGATTCTAATATTTTGAGTTATAATAGTTATAATCATTTTTTTGCTTCTTCTTCTTACTATTTCCAATTTTATTTCTTATTGTTTTGGGCATATTGCACACTTAATTTTTCTATTAGAACTAGGGCTGTCACGATTCACCGGTATACCGGTATATCGCGGTGCGTGTCGTGAAAAAAATCGCACCGCGGTACGGCGTTGCCGCACCGGTTTTTTTAATATCATTATATTAGCACAGATATAAATACATTACATAATTATTTTGATATAGATATCGTTTTGAAAAATGTAGAAGCGATTCAAAAGGGCTAAAAAATAATCCGTTAATATCCAGGTCAAGCAAGCGCTTCCACTTGTAGATGTTTAACTTTCACGTTTAAAATACGGCGATGTATGGGTCCGTACCGTTTTTGGAATTAGGGACAGATTTCCTTTGCAAATAAGTTCATAATTATCCAAAAGATGTTTATTCTATTTCTTATTTTCTTTCTTTAGTATATCGATCGTTCAAAGCATGGCACTTCCGAATCATGTTATCTTAAGATTCTGAATAAGTCGAGGAAGAGTCAGAACGCTACGGATTTTCAATACTGGGCCCGCTGACTCCGCATTTTGAACATGCCCTTGAAGCATTTGATTTACACAGATCGTAGTCACAGCTATTGTAAACAGCATGGCGGACATTTTAGAAAAAGACGCGAACAATAACAATGACTACTTCTATCAAGTTTATTACAGTTTCTTTTACAGTTTCTAGTCATACTATGATACCAGTGTTTTCTGATTATTGAGTTTAATAAAGTTTGTAAAACTTGTTATTCTGCTGTTTTCTTCACATATACATACTCTGTAAAATATCGCGGTACGTACCGCGATAGAGTGTTGCTGTACCACGATATACCGCGGTACGCTCACGGCGTATCGTGACAGCCCTAATTAGAACTCAGTGAGTTACAAACATAGTTGAATTTAACCTCCAGTTCAAGGAAGATAACATAAACCTTTACTATACAAGGATTTATATTGGATAAAACAAACTCGAAATATTGTTTTAACAGGTAAATTTCGATATATGTTGCTCAATATATATGGTTGTTACTGGTTGATTCGTGGGTTCTGTTTGATTCGTGGGTATAGAAATCGCCTGAAATCTCGCGATTGAATGTTCGCACATGATGCAGTTCGTTACGGAAAAATGTTTTGACACGGTCACCATTTTTTTCTGATCAAAAATTCGTCAAAAACAAGTAAATAGTGTAATTCATCATATCTTGATAGGTCGGTATGAAATATTTCCTCATTTATGTATTGTTCATATAGCGTTTCAAAGGAACACAAAATCGTTTATTTAGAAGTATTTACCATGCTACATCGTCTGTTGACATTTTTTCACAAGAAATTAATCTGTCCTGCAAGGTCAGTTTAAAGGCTATTTATAGTATGCAAATCTTGAAATTCTGGCAGCCAATCAGAACCCACGAATTAACCAGAAGCTTATTTTCATGATGGTAGTTTGACACTATCAACACAGTCGATTATTTTGATGATAAAAGACGATAAACATTTGGAAAAAAGCAACAAATCTTAAAGAAGAAAGGTTAATTATTAATTTCATAATGATTCATGGTCATATATTTATAAAATATTTGAGATGCAACATCTTTATTAAAATTACCCACGACTTAACCGGCATATAGCATACTATTAACTTAAGGCAACGTTCTTTCATAATTGTCACAAATATGCGTGTATTTAACTTCAGGAGTAATGCGATGTAATGTCGGAACTCTCGCTATTAAAAAGATAGAGTGGACTATTGACACCAAGAGTCTGCCAAAGCAAAAATCATCAAAAGACTCTTAGGTGGCAATTTATATTGACTACACTAAATTGGTCAGTGAGGGACGCATACTCGACAGTAAAACAAAACATATCAATATCAATGATATACCTCCCAAACTGATGCTGATACGCATTTAGGTTTCGACTGAGGTGTTACATCTGAAGTCTCATCCATTTTTGTCCAACGATAATAAAGATTATAAAAAATCGTCGATAGTCTGTTTACAATCTGTCAAAAAAAAGGTCAGAATCGATCAGACGCTTGAATCATACTGGTTTTACACACTCTGGATCAGCAGACGATTTATTTCGCCTATCTTACGGAGAAATCCGAGATAGCCGATGTATCACGATTGTGGTTTTACAATCTCCGCTATTATTTAAATAAAAGATAAAATACACTACACATTAAGGTTACATTTCACTAACATATTTTAATATTGGGTGATGCTGTGAGACTGTGTTCCTGTAATTGTTTTCAACTAAAAGAACGTATAAAGTTCTAGATGAATGAGTTCTGAACACAAATTTCACACAAAGTTTCATCTACAACATCAACCAGGCCTGACATCAACAAGACCATGGTTAGACCTCAGGTTGAATATGTTTCCTCCGTATGGAGTCCTCACACATTACAAAATATACAAAAAAAATAAAATGTACAGCGTCGAGCAGTCCGCTGGGTTAAACATAACAACTATTCCCCGTATGACAGTGTCACCTCCAT